>NC_041233.1:51913434-51957769 GCF_002837175.3 Physeter macrocephalus
TGCATCAGCAGGCGGACTCTCAACCACTGCGCCACCAGGGAAGCCCTAATTTTAGTTTTTTGAGAAACCTCCATACTGTTCTCCACAGTGGCTGCACCGATTTACATTCCTACCAACAGTGCACGAGGGTTCCCTTTCCTCCACATCCTCAGCAACATTTGTTATTTGTGTTCTTTTTGATGATAGAGGTATTATTTTTCCAACTGTTTTATTTGCAGTTATATCTCCAGAGCTGAGAATAGTGCCTGACACATCACAGATACCCAAATAAATATTTGATAAATGAATGAATAAACTTATTTTGTACAAGGTAGTTCTACACCAACAATTTTAAGGATGCAAGGATGCATAAGGCACCACTCTCATATTCAGAGATCTTAGTGTAATTGGAAAAATAGGACATAAAGACAAAAGGCAATAATAGGAGATTTGTATATAATTAAATTGACAAATGACTGGAGGAGACAAAATATTCCAAAAGTCCAGAAGGAGGAGAGGTTATTTTGACCTGGGGTGGATGCTCAGGAAAGCCTCACAAAGAAGGTGGGATTCAACCTCAACTTGGAAGGCGGGGTGAGAGTCATGCGAGAAGTAGGTAGGACATTCAAGGGAGAGGAAACTATGTATTAGAAAAAATTAGCAAGGAGTTTGATGACATCCCATAAAAACTTTCATTTTATCACTCCATAGTCTGAGCAGAATTTGAATAAGGTATATATTCTTGGAAGTTTTGGAACAAGTTACTGTCCAAAGCAGTGTTTTCAGGCATTCAACTTCATGACTTGGTGAAGGATGAATTCACAGCACGTGGTACTGGCAAGACTCTCAGAGGCAAGGAAAAGAAGTCTTGGGGGTTTCACCGCTTGATAATGAACAGTATCATTAACAGAAATAGAGAAGTTAGGAGAGAAGAAGCAGCTGCTCAGGATTTTGACTGCAAGTGAAAGAAATGCAATTTGAACGTCTCTGGACAAAAATAGAGACCTTTATTGGTTCAGGGAACCAAACTGCCGAAAAAGCAGGTGTGACAGGGAGACTCAAAAACATTTGGCAGCAGGAACTAGAAGTTCATCTCATTCTCTGTCTGCATCTCTGTTTCTCCCTTCTGGGTTCATGTCATTCATGAAGCTGCGATACATCTGCCATCATTTCCCAGGCTCACATCCTCCCCACTCTCACACCAGAGATGACAGTTCCCATAGAAAAGTCCCTGTAACACTCTGATGGATCTGTGGGGTCACATGCCTACTTTAGTTGGAGGTAAGAGGCAGAGTACTCTGCTTAGCAGTGCCCATTAAAATCACAAGGTTGGCGGGTAGAGCAGACCCTCAAAACAAACGGAGGATACATTTTCAAAAAGAAATGGGAGTACATGCTAGATAAATAAAGCAACTGATGTTTACCACAGGGGACAGGCAGATAGTGTATTGTTTGCTTGTTTTGACATTTAAAATTAGGTAAACTAGCATAAACCTGAGGTCACAGATCACATAATCTCAGAGTTCCATAAAAGTCATCTGATCCCACACCCTATCTAATATATTCATTGTTTTTGTAATACTCCTAACAAGTGATCTTTCAGCAGGCACTCAGTTTAGTCCCTCCTTAAGCCCTCTAGCCATTTAAAAATATTTCTGGTTGTTACAAAGTTGTTCCTTAGGGTCAGATAAAAATCGGTTACGTTGGCGCTTCCATCAGTTAATTGCAACTCTCTCCCTTGGTGGTTTCCATAATGAATCTCTTCTACTTTGCAGGATCGAAGAGAGCTCTCATGTTCCCCAGTGAGCCTTTTCTTCTCAGGCTAAGTCTCAATTTACTCCAGCTATTCCTCATGTGGCATGAAGAGTACCCTTGGACCTTTGTCCAGTGAACTCTTTCAACATTCGACCAATGTTTATTGTGTACTTGCTTTGTGTCAAGCAGTAAACTAGACCTTGAGAATAAGGTGATGAGAAAAACAGGTTACATTCCTGTCCTAAGGAAACTTACAATCTAGGAGGAGAGAAAAATATTGTGTACATAGTCACACAAAAAGATGACAACAGTGATAGGTGTTATCAAGAAAAACTGCAGGGTTATATGTTTCTCTTAAATTTCAGGGCCCAGAATCATATAAGCTGCTTCATGTATGGTCTTGCCAATGGTAATGGAGGGTGGATTAAATATGTCCACAAATTCTTTGCCACTGTCTTCAAAAGGTGAAACCCTCGCCTTGAGTATGAGCTGCACTTGTGACTTGCTTCTAATGGAAAGAAAAAAAGTAGAAGTAAGGGAATGCTGCTCCAGAAACTAACTCATAAAAGGCACTGAAGTTTCCTGCTTGCTCTTTTTAAAAAATAATTAATTAATTAATTATGGCTGCGTTGGGTCTTTGTTGCTGTGTTCGGCCTTTCTTTAGTTGTGGTGATGGGGCGCTACTCTTCCTTGCGGTGCGCGGGTTTCTCATTGTGGTGTTTTTTCTCTCTCTCTCTCTCTCTCTATATATATATAGGGCTCGAACCCATGTCCCGTGCATTGGCAGGCGGATTCTTAACCACTGCGCCACCAGGGAAGTCCCCCTGCTTGCTCTTTCTTGGGTCACTCGCTCTGGGAAAATCCAGCTTCCATGTCATGAGGAAACCCCAAAAGCCCTTTTAAAAAAGCCTATGGTGGAACTTCCCTGGTGGTGCAGTGGTTAAGAATCCGCCTGCCAATGCAGGGGACACGGGGTCGAGCCCTCGCCCGGGAAGATCCCCCATGCCGCAGAGCAACTAAGCCCGTGCGCCACAACTACTGAACCTGCGCTCTAGAGCCCGTGAGCCACAACTACTGAGCCTGCGTGCCACAACTACTGAAGCCTGCGTGCCTAGAGCCCATGCACCACAACGAAGAGTAGCCCCCGCTGGCCACAACTAGAGAAAGCCCACGTGCAGTAACAAAGACCCAATGCAGCCAAAAATAATAAATAAATAAATAAATATATATTTTTAAAGCCTATGGTGAGGAACTGAGGCCTCCAGACAACAGCCAAGTGTGCAGTCATAGAAGGGGATCCTCCAGCCTCAAGCAAGCCTTCAAATGACCACAGCCCAGCCAAAAGTTTTGTTGCAACCTTGTGAGACCCTGCGCCAGAAACACCCAGCAAACCCGTCCTAAATTCCTGACCTACAGAAACTGAGATAATGAATACTTGTTTTAAGCTGCTACACTGGGAACATAATTGGTTATGCCGCTATAGACAGTTAATATAGTAATCAAAGTATAATAGTTGTACATCTATCCTGTGAAATAAAATTCATATTTTATGGCAAGACAAGAAAAATTTAAACATAAAATATTCTTCTTTGCCCTTTGGCCGCCCCTCTCCCTCGACTGTGCATTGTGCATCTACATTATGCATCCACCAAACCTCCACCATCGGCAGGAATACCTGCTTAACCATAAAGAGCACCGTTCTCCTAGCATCAATGAGACAACTCCTTAAAAGATAACATTCCTTCTTGATCTTGTAAGGGGTCACATGACCCACCATGATGACACTTAAATCTGGATTACGTAAACTGTCAATAATACGTCATTTGATGTACAGCCCTCTGCCGCAAAACACCTTATACAACTGTGCCTTGACTTCTAATGCACAGAACAGTTCTCAGAGCATTCTGAGACACTCTTCCCGGGTCATGATCCTCAAATTCAGCTTGAATAAAATTCTCCATTTCTTTCTTAGATGGACTGATTATTTTTTCATGGACAATTCCTCACACTGACTATTTTGACTGTCATATCGCCCAGTTGATTCATGTTGATTTTATGGTCAAATAATATTTCTGTCTTTTTCTCTCACCTTCTGCTGATTTAGCACATTGTTCTATCCTGTCAAAATCTTCTGGGAGTTTAATTTTCATTCTAGGTGATAAATTATTCCTACTGCTTTGTGCCACTTCATGGAAGGAGCGGAGCAATAACATCAAAATCAAGGAACCAGGTACTGATCCCACATTTGCCACTAGGTACTTGAGTGACAAGGAGAAAATCTCCCAGTCTCCTTCAGCTTCAGTTTCTTCCATGTGCAAAATGAGTATAGTAATGCTGGTTCCAGGAGAGGGATGGGGGGAGGGCAAGATAGGGGTAAGGGATTAAGAGTTACAAACTACTGTGTATAAAATAAACAGGAGGGGCTTCCCTGGTGGCGCAGTGGTTGCGCGTCCGCCTGCCGATGCAGGGGAACCGGGTTCGCGCCCCGGTCTGGGAGGATCCCACATGCCGCGGAGCGGCTGGGCCCGTGAGCCATGGCCGCTGAGCCTGCGCGTCCGGAGCCTGTGCTCCGCAACGGGAGAGGCCATGACAGAGGGTTCGCGCCCCGGTCTGGGAGGATCCCACATGCCGCGGAGCGGCTGGGCCCGTGAGCCATGGCTGCTGAGCCTGCGCGTCCGGACCCTGTGCTCCGCAACGGGAGAGGCCACAACAGAGAGAGGCCCACATACCACAAAAAAAAATAAAATAAAATAAACAGGATATATTGTACAGCATAGGGAATATAGCCGATATTTTTTAATAACTATAAGTGGAGCATAATCTTTAAAAATTGTGACTCGGTATGCTGTATACCTGAAATGTGTATAATAGTGTAAATCAATTGTACCTTAAATACATACGTGCAAACATAAAGCAAGCTGATTTCATGGGCCTCTGAGGACAGACTAACCTGAGACCTGTTCCTAGATCCAGGATTTATGAGCTAAAATGGACATTTTTCACTGCCAATCACGCACTTACCCCTCCTTCTTCTGGTAACAGTACTAGAGTTTCTTCTGGGGAAACTACCCTTCCTACACTTTCAGTCCATGTGGTTTAGCAAGCTTGAAACCCCCTCCCCAGCCCTAGGAATGGTGTCTAATTATGATGCAAAGGAAAACTCAATTACAAGTGACTTTAAACTATAGAGATGTTCACAGTATAGGTATAGAAGGTTTCTGGACCAGGTGAACAATGCCGGACTCTAGGCCTGCATCTCCGAGATTCTCTTGGCCTTTTCCTCATTGTCACACTCCAGCCTTTTCATTTTCACACATTAATGTCAAAGTAGGAAGTTGCTAGGTGGGGTGTGGTTTATACACATAGGAAGACTAGTTTCTTATTTAATCGGGGAAGAAAATTGTTATGACTTTGTTAAATTAATATTTATTAAGTAGACCTCCAGGAAGGTGGATGGTAAGCTGGTGTTCAACAAAAGACCACAAGAGGAATTGAAGTAGAGGTTTATTACTCACAGGTACCAGAGGAAGGACACCGCACTCTTTGATGGGCCACACAGGGAAGTCAAGGTAGGGTGCAAGCAGAGAAAGAGAGAGGTAGGACCCAGGGGCACATGCATTTATCAGGGTCTGTGCATGGAGTGCTTTGGGGTTCTCAGGCTAAGGCTGAAATAGTCCATTCAAAAGAGCAGGGCTTTCACAAGTTCCACAGGGGTCTTATCTAAGGCGGAAGGCGGGGGCACAAGGGCAAGGCCCTGGAAAGTGGGAGAGACTATTTATCACAAAGGCTGCTGGGGAAGTCATATCAGGAACTGACATTTACTTGTGACTCTGCAGGCTATCATCCAGGGTAGGAGCTTGCATGAGGGGGCTAGTGTTAGCTTAAGTCTCCCACAGTCTGCTTAGCCAAACAAAATAGATGCCAAGGCAGCAATATCATGGAATAGCTAAACTCTCAATAAAAATCTTCCCTGGAAGTCTGAAAGATCACCTCCCCTTTTGCCTCATTGGCCAGAGTCAATCACATGCACATACCTAGCTGGAAAGGAAGCTGAGATATTGAGTATTTGGCTTTTTCAGACTCTCAGTCAGTGGAGGAGAGAGCTGGGAAATACCATTGGGTAAGTAGTTAATCAACAGCATATGCCATAGATAAGCACATGACCCAGACTAGCCAATCAGCATATTCCATCTGCCTAGTCACAGGATAGGTGCTTGGATGGATGGATACACCATTCTCCATGGATCCCTGAAAGTCGGAAATACTGTGGCCATCTTGCCACCAGTAGCAAGGAGTCTGCCTGAGATGGGTGTTGACACAGAGGGAACATGGGTGAGAAGCAAAGAGAAGCATATTCCCATTGACCTCATTTGAGTGCCTTGCTACTGACATTCCTGAGTCAGATATACTTCTCAGACCTGACATTAATGTGAGCCATTAAATCCCAAGCCCATTGTGGTACTTTAGTAACCTGAAATGAACTGTGCCTCCCAGTATTCATACCTTGTGTGTTCTCTCTCCTTGAATCTGTGCTGACCCTCTGCCTTACTTTAACCAATAAATTATGGTAAAAATGACATTGTGCAAGTTCTGGGCCTAAGCCTTAAGATTCCAGCTATTGCACTCTTGGAAACTGGCCATTGTATAACAAGTCCAACTACCCTGAGACTATCGTGCTATGAAGCTAACCATGTGGAAGAACTATATAGAAGAGAACTGAGGAACCTAGCTGTATTAGCCAGGGTTCTCCAGAGAAACAGAACCAATAGGTTATACAAATATAGAGAGATTTATTATAAGGAATTGGCTCACATGACTATGGAGGCTCAGAAGTCCCATGATCTGCCATCTGTAAGCTGGAGGCCCAGGAAAGCTGATGGTTTTGTGCCCGTTCACGCCCAAAGGCTTGAGAGCTAGGGGAGCCAATATTATAAATTCCAGTCTGAGTTTGGAGCCCCAAGAACCTGGAGTGCCGATATCCAAGGGCAGGAGATGGATGTCCCAGATCAAACATAGACAGCAAACTTACCTTTCCTCTGCCTTTTTGTTCTGTTCAGGCCTTCAGTGGATTGTGTCATGCCCACCCACATTGGTGAGGGCTGATCTTTACTCAGTCTACCAATTAAAATGCTAATCTTTTCCAGGAACACCCTCACAGACACAGCCAGAAATAATATTTTACCAGCTATCTGAGCATTCCTGAGCCCAGTCATGTTGACACATAAAATTAACCATCATTCCAGCTGAAAGCAAGAACTGAGGCTCCCAGCTGACAGCCAGCACAAACTTGCCAACCATGTGAGTGAGCCATCTTGGAAGTGGATGTTCCAGACCCAGCTGATAAGCTTTCCCCACTAAGCCCTGTCCACATTGCAAATAAATGAAATGGTTGTTGTTTTAAAGCTACTAAGTTATGGAGCTGTATATCACACAGCACTAGATAATTGACATTTGGTATATATTTTTCTTCCACTCATTGAGTTATTTTTAGGATTAAATGAAATGTATATAAATGTACCTATTAACGCTAAGGATTCTTACGGTCTCCCAGTGACCGCTGCTTTCCCACCGGCCTTGCTGAAATCTGCAAACGCTGCCTCCAGCACTGCCTTGATCTTGCGGCTTTGTAAATCATCAAAAAAGAATAAGGTTTACTTAACTAGTAAACTCTTGTTAACTCACTTTTTCTAAGTGGGTAAAGGATTTATTAAGTGGACATTTCTATAATCTTGCCATAAATAAAGGCATAGAAAGCCATTTAAAACTTTGTTTTGTCCATTCCTGCATTTGTTTCTTGTTTGTTTCTGTTCCCCCCTTTCTCCCATCCCACCCCCTCCTCTACCTGCCATCCCCAGATTAGAGAAAGTTTCTCTGGCCTTGGCAAGGGAGTAGGTTGGTTCTACTTGGTTCTAAGAGAGAAACATTTACCCTGCTTCTCCCATGGGCTGCTTGGGCATGGAGGAGGGGAAGGACTGAGATCCCAGAGAGGTTTTGAAGTTCTAAATGTGGAGGGGACCTAAGCTGCCTCTATTCAGTAGAGCCCTGATGGGGCAAAACAGCAGAAACTCTAAATAAGATTGGGGTTCTGAGCTCAGGGGGTACTGGTGGCGAGACCTCAGACTAAAAATGGCTGTGGTGGTGTGGGTGAGTGGACCCAAGAAATGTTCCCTGAGGTCATCTATGCCCAGCTATGTATGGGGACAGTAAATGATTCCTCTGAAGACAACCCAGGCATAGCAAAGGGCAGCAGCCATGCCACAGGGTTCATGGGGGCCTGGCATCATGTTGAAAATCAGGAGCCGTGTGCTCCTAAGAAGGCACCCTGAGCTGAGAGAGCCCCAGATCCAAGGCGGGGATGGTGATTGGGACCCGTGTGGATTAACAACTAAAGACCAGGTGAGAATGAGGGCTTCCTAGCAGATGCCAGCAAACAGAAACTAGGCATTCGACTTCCTTCACCCCACCATCCTCTGCTGTACTTTGACACTCAACACCAGAACTTTAATACAACACTGGGAAAGTGGGGAATTCCTGATGGACTAAGATTAACTGGCTACCACTCAAATCAGAACAAGGGCTCATAATAGAAATCAAGTTCATTCGTGGAAAGCTAAGTGCTCATATCTTGCATACCTGAGTTTTTGCATCAAACATATTCTCCAGGATTTTGGTGAAATAGTTTGCAGGTGTATTGCCAGTACTCAGACCTGAACTCTGCAGGTGCTGTCACCCAGTGCTACCGTGACATGGGCACCTGGCATGGCCCAATTGATTCAGACCATGAAGGTGGAAGAGATCACAGCCAGCAAATTGCCACTGACCAGCAGTCAAGCAGTTTCACAACACCAAGATCAAGTTCCTGCTACCCCAGTGGGTCCTGCACAGCACAAGCCACACTCACCGCCAAGAGGCCCAACACCTTCTTGTAGATGTAGGGCTCTCCCCCTCCCCGGTCTGGCCAAATAAATTCCCTGGGGATAAAAAAACCAGAACATGTTCTCCACCTGGGGAATACGTAAAAGGGAGATCTGAAAGATGGGTAGGGATTAGGGATTAGTTCAATGTATAAGGAGGGAAGAAAGTTCCAGGCAAAGGGAGGAGCATGTGTCCTCTTGTTTTCAGAGAACTGTGTAGTTCATTTTGAATGAAGTCCCATCCAAAAGAAGTTTTGTTTATATATTTTTAATGCCATTAAAGGGACAATTTTCAAAAGCTACCGAAAGCCAGTGGTTTCTGGTTAGCTAAGATGTCCTCCGTACTCTATAATGTTATTTCCCTTACCCAACCTTGTAGAACATTGCAGACTACTTTGAATGACATTGTTTTAACAGAAGCCTCCTGGAGTATCTGCCCATTTCTCAGTGAACCCGCTCGCAGTGAATTGCCCAACCATGAAAGTAGACTCCTGGCAACTTTATTTGTGATAGATGATCCTGGGCAACTATAAATCAGATACAGGGAGACATCTGGCTCAATTTGAACCAATCATAGTCTCCCCTGAAAATTAAGTTTGGCAGCTAAGGAGCTGCTAGTTATTCTCAGGGTGCAGCTGGAACTGAGGGGCACATAACCACAGGAGCTGAACAGAGACGTGAAGAAAGAGAAGAAGCAAGTGGGCAGGGAGATCCAGTGTTGGGGAACCATCTAGCTCCAGAAAGAGAGAGGGATCAGAGGGTGCCTTACCTCCTGATGGGAGTCCTGCAGGGGACTCAGCTGCATTCCTGCCCTGGGGTTCTGAGACACACCAAGTGTATCCTTACATATATTCCCTCCTCCCCGACCAGGGCTTTCTGAAGCTAATTCAAGTGAATCCCATTACTTGCAAGAAAGGGTTCAAAGACAAGATAATGAATCGTGTGCCTTTGTTTTCCAGTGGGCCAGTCGGTAGCTGCTTCGTGCCCAAGAAGCAATGTTACAAGGCCTCAAATTAAGATTATTCCCTGCTCAAAATGCATGCCTGTGGCTTGGCAGTTTTCTTCTGAGTCCCTGCAAAGTCCTGGTAAATCTCAGCCAGCTGTTGCCCTCTCCTTGTTCCCCAGTAGGTTAGGCTGGCAACTTTTGTATCCTCATACTACCTTGCTCAAAGCACAACAGGTAAGTCATCCGACGCATGGGGATGCAGTGGTGCATGATATGGACCAGGTGTCTACCTACCTAGGGCTTCTGGCTATTGGGGGACACAGGTAATTAAACACAAAATTAAATTATAATTCCGTTTTATTGCTGTTTAACCATCAGGAAGTACCGCATGCCAGAGAGACACATGGCAGGGGTGCCTAACCCAGTCAGGGAGGGGTGGAAGAAGAAAAGTGATTTGTCAAGATGGTACACGATCCCAAAACAATCAAAGCCTTTTGCTTACACAGCGCTACTGTGTACCAGACATCTTTCTAAGCATTTTACATGTTTGAGCTCATTTCATCTTCACACGTCTATGTGGTAAATATTACTATTAGCCCCATTTTAGAGATGATTCAAGTACATCCTAGAGAGGTTAATAAGCATGACTAAGGACACACAGTTAGTGGTGGAGCTGAGATTCAAACCTAGGCAGTTTGAGTAATGAATGTTTATTTATTGATTGAACAGCTACACACTAGACAAAGTGCAATGCTTATCCCCCCACCCCCCACCCCCATGCTGGTCATTCTTATTTTTAAAATGTAAATATCCTTAGGCTTTGAAATGTGCATCTAGTGTGACCCAACTATACGTATATGTAGAGTCAATGTGAAGATTAAAAAAAAGAGCATTTCGAGGCAATTCTGCCATGTTATCACACTCTAGATAATACTGAATAGCAACCACATTATAATCAGCAATGACCTCTACACATCAGGGAGCAGGAAAACAAACTGGATCATTTCAAGTTTGCACCAGCTGCCGGCTGAAATTACCCCATTAGAGGGAACTCCAAAGGAGCGGTTGCTGGGTGACAGGAGAAGCTGGCTGACGTGAAGTGCTCCTTTTCAGGAAAACCCTTCCATGAGGATTTTTATTTCTACATTTTTCAGGCTGATTTTGTAGCTTCATCAGAAAATGATTGTTTCGTTATTATATTTAACAAAATGTACTGCAGCAGTTACTTGTAAAGCCGCTGAGAGTTGAATCAACTCCAGTACGAAAGTTAAGTTACCAGAATTTGGGTGGTATTTTGCTACACTATATTGTACTAAAAAGAAGAGGTCTATTTTTTTTCCAAAGAAACAAAATGTGCTTATAATTAATTAACAGAATTAGGAATTCTTCTTTAGAAATTTTTTATTTGTTTCTGTTCTTCTTTCCTTCTGGCCTTTATTCTCCCCTCCTCTTCTTTTAACTCACATCTATACCACTCTCAGCAATTCTCTGTTCATCTTCTTTCTGGAAACTTTATGATATTTAAGTAAGAGTTACTGGCCTGATTGTGCACATGAACTTGCAGAGAAATGATGGGTCTGTTTTGAGCTAATCTCTCATTTCCCTTGATATTAACTCTGTGACATCATTAGAGAGATTCACAAACACCCAGTGTTCCTGTGTCTGGCACATGGTAGGACTGCACCTCCCACCCCATCTTGAAACTAGGTATGATCATGTGACTTGCTTTGGCCAATAAAATATGAGCAGAGTGATGCGAATGTGTTAAGACAATGTAAGGCAGCGATAATAATAACAACAACAACAATAATAATAATGGAAAATAACAAAGGTTTATGAAAATGTAGAAAAATTGGAACCCTCAAATATTGTTGGGAAAAAAATTTAAAATGGTGTAAATGCTGTGGAAAACAGCTTACCAATAAACTGAACATAGAATTACCATATGACCCAGCAATTCTGCTCCTAGGTATAGACCTCAAAGAATTGAAAACAGGTGTTTAAACAAAACTTGTACAAGAATGTTCATAGCAGCTATACTTACAATTGCCAAAGGTAGAAACAACCCAAGTGTCCACAATTGATGAAGGATAAACAAAATGTGGTATACACAATAATGGGATGTTATTCATCCATAAATTGGAATGAAGCACTGATATATGCTACAACATAAATGAAAATTGAAAACATGCTAAATGAAAGAAACCAGACACAAAAGGCCACATATTATATGATTATAATTATATGATTATATAATTATATTTAATTATAATATATTTATTATATTATATATTATATATATTATATATAATTATATATAATTATAATATATTTATTATAATTATATAATTATATGAAATACACAGAAAATAGGCAAATGAAGAAAGCAGATTGTGATTGCAAGGTGCTGCAGTGGGAGTTGAGGGGGTAGGGAATGGAGAGTGACTGCTAAATGGGTGTGGGATTTCCATTTGGGGTGATGAAAATTTCTGGAATTAGATAGTAGTGATGGTTTCACAACATTGTGAATACATTTAATGCCACTGAATTGTGCACTTTGGTTAAAATGCTAAATTTTATATTATGTGCATTATAATTTAAATATATATGTTATATATATTTATATACCATACACACATAGGAGTTTACATATGGAACATCCATCAATCTGAATGATTACAGCATGACTGGAAAGTAAACTTTTACTGTGTTAAGTCATTTGTTGTAGCAGCATAACCTAGCCCATCCTGATTGATGTAAATTATTACATTGCATTTGGTTCATCTAATCTTTTCTTAGGCCTCCTTCATGCCAAGCACTAGGGAAGCAAAGATGAAAAGCCTCAGACTAGCAAGGGAGATAAATATATTAACCAAAAGATGCTCTTCAGTGTGATGATTCCATAATAGGGTAGATTAGGAGTTATAGTGGAAGCACAAAGGCTGAAATGAGTTTCCATCCTGGAAACTCAGAGAAGGCTACCCAAGAAGGAGAAGCTTGAATTACAGTTTAAAAGATGTGTAGACATTTGCCAGCTAGAGAGAGGGAGAGGTTCATCCGAAGTTGATGGACGAACTTACCCTCTGTGCAATGATATAGGCATGAAACAGCTTGGCATGTGGCAGGAAATGGCACTGATTAGAGAATAAGATGTGAGGTGGTGAGTGCTGGAGTTGAGACCGGAGAACTAAGCAAGTGTCCGTAGTTTGAACCTAAAGTTGTAGCCAGTCCTTCCTTACCATTCCACTTGTGACATACATGGAAAATGAATACACACATGGACACCAGGGCAAAAGACTGAGGCTGCTTGTGGCTGGCTGGCCACACACCTGGACCAATGTTAGCCACACTTGGCATATCTTAATTCATTGCAGCACACATTTTTTAGGAAGCTCTACTATGGGTAATAGAGTCTCACTGACGATTTTTACTCTAGGAAGTAATATGATAAGATTTGCATTCTAAATCATTGCATGGAAGATAGATTAGTATGAAGAACAAGGCTGAAGTCAGGATGATCTGGGAGGAGGCAATGCAATAATCCAGAAAGAGATGGCAAGAGCTTAAATCAGCATAGTGGCCATGGGAATAAAGATAGTGGACAAATTCAAGATATAGTACAAGGTAGAATTAACAAGCATTATTGATTGATTGGATGTGGAGGGTAAAGCAGGAGAAAGAGTCTCAAATGGCTCCCAGACTGAGTGAATAACTATGGTTCCACTGGAATGGGAAAGAGAGGTAGGGGAGAACCATGAAGATAGGAACCTGTTGAACTGATATGCCAGCAGAGGTACCTGAAAGGTAGTTAAATACCAGGGTAGTTAAATATGGGCTCAGAGAGAGGACTGGAGTAGGGGTAAAGATTTAGGGGTCATGGACAGATACAAGTGGTAATTAAAGCCAGGGGATAAATGAGCTGGTTGAGAGAGGACATAAGTGAGAAATGAAAAGGGCTGAGGTCATTTAAGGAGAACACGGAGGAAGGAAAGCCTATGGGAATGACATTGGCTTTGATGAATAACAGGATTGTCTCAACTGACTGAGACCCTTTGAAAAGAATGACTCTCTTTAATCTTTCTAAATCTGTCTAAATTAAAGGTAAAGACACCTCTGGGAATTCCAGAAGATTGGTCCACTAAAACAGGCTGAAGCCTTTTGTGAAAATTGAATGTTTAAAAAATATATATCATTTAAAGTAATTTTAACTAAGTCATAATTATGGCTCTCTCTAACATGTTACTACAGTATATTGTGCTTATCTACTTATATGTCTACTTCTTCTCACTAGATGGTGAAATCCTCAAAGGTCCCCTGGTGTCTAGCCTGGTACTGGCACATAGTTCACAACTGATAGATATTTGTGAATTAATATGAATTTGAGTTTTAAAGTTCAGTATAAGCAAAGCATGATAACACTTTTTGAAACTAGGGTCCTGTAATCTCTCCAGGGTTTTGCAAAGGAAATATGTTAAATGGGCAAGAGATACTATAGTTCTAAATGTGGCAGTGCCCCTTATAATAGTCAGTATTGATAATTATGCATGATATATTCAAAAAATATAATGTCATACAGAATGAACAAACTAAAACTAACACTATACACTAAGAAGGGTAAATTTCACAAACATGATATTGAGGGAGAAGCCACACAGAAACAAGTGCATACTGTATAATTACAATCATATGAAGTTTAAAAATGAGCAAAACTAATGGATAGTTTTAAAAGTCTGGATATTAGTTATCTTTGGAAGGGGTGTACTGATGGGGAGGAGGCACAAGGGAGACTTTTGGAAAACTGGTTATATTTCTTGATTTGGGTATTATTCCATGGGCACATTAAATCTGTGATCGTTCTTTGAGCTGTACACTTACGATTTGTGTTTTTTCTGTATGATGGTTATACTTCAATAAAATATTACTTAACAAAAATAATTATGATAACTAATAACATTAAAAAATAGTCTCCACAAGTAAGAACATGGCATTAAGCAAGTAGTTGAAACTACACTAAACAACCAATAAGAAAGGATAGTGAAAGGAAGAAGTTGATGGTTTTCAGAAGGTGTGAGAGACTTGGTTGGTTTATTGGCTGAAGACTCAAGGGGTTGCTGGTAACTGTATATCTGCATGGGACCAAACCCAAAGTAGCCTTGCAGCTTGATAAGACTATCTCAATTTCTAAGCTTTCAGTACAACTATCACCAAACGGACCTTCATTTTATTAGATCAAAACTCTGAGGATAGAGGACCTCGACTGCAATCTGTGATAAACTAATTGATGTTACACCCGGCCATAAATAAAATATCGATAAATATGGACAAAATATTCAAAACATATATTTTAGATAATGAACAACAGACTTCACAGGACTGTAATCTCTGAAGGAGGGAAACAAATGAGGTAAGTCCTGCAAATGCCCCAGCTTTAGGTTATAGGCATTTAGATTCTGGCATAGAGCAAAGCATAAGAGTCTTTCTCAGGAGAGAAAGAAAAAATGCCTATTCAGGTGTCCTCTCCATTTTTTAATGGGGTTGCATTTTTTAAAAAATTGAGTTGTATGAGCTGTTTATGTATTTTGGATATTAACCCCTTGTCAGTCATATCATTTGCAAATATTTTCTCCCATTCAGTAGGGTTTTTTTTCTTTCTTTCTGTTTTGTTGATGGTTTCCTTTGCTGTGCAAAAGATTTAAGTTTAATTAGGTCCCATTTGTTTATTTTTGCTTTTGTTTCCTTTACCTTAGGAGACGGATCCAAAAATATATTGCTATGATTTAAGTCAAAGAGTGTTCTGCCTATGTTTTCTTCTAGGAGTTTTATGGGTTTTGGTCTTACATTTAGGTCTTTAATCCTTTTTGAGTTTATTTTTGTATATGGCATGAGAAAATGTTCCAATTTCATTCTTTTACATGTAACTGTCCAGTTTTCTGAGCACCACTATCAAAGAGACTGTCTTTTCTCCATTATATATTCTTGCCACCTTTGTCATAGATTAATTGACCATAAATGCATGGGTTTATTTCTGGGCTCTCTATTCTGTTTCATTGATTTATTTGTCTGTTTTTGTGCCAGTATCATGCTGTTTTGATTACTGTAGTTTTGTAGTATAGTCTTAAGTCAGGAACCATGATATCTCTAGCTTTGTTCTACTTTCTCAAGATTGCTTTTGCTGTTGCTTCAGGGTCTTTTGCAGTTCCATACAAATTTTAAAATTATTTGTTCTAGCTCTGTGAAAAATGCCATTGATATTTTGATAGAGATTGCATTGAATTGGTAGATTGCCTTAGGTCATATGGTCAGTTTAGCAATATAAATTCTTCCAATCCATGAACACAGTGTATCTTTCCATCTGTTTCTGTCATCCTCAATTTCTTTCATCAGTGTCTTATAATTTTCTGAATACTGGTGTTTTACCTACTTAATTAGATTTATTCCTAGGTATTTCATTCTTTTTAATGTGATGGTAAATGGGGTCATTCTCTTAATTTCTCTTTGTGATAATTCACTGTTAGTTATAGAAATTCAATAGATTTCTTTATATTAATTTTGCATCCTGCAACTTTACCGAATTCATTGATGAGCTCTAGTAGTTTTTTAGTGCCATATTTAGGATTTCGATGTATAGTAGAATGTAATTGGTAAACGGTGACAGTTTTATTCCTTCTTTTCTAATACGGATTTTTCTTGCCTGATTGCTGTGGCTAGGATTTCCAACACTATGTTGATTAAAAGTGGTGAGAGTGGGCATCCTTATCTTGTTCCTGATCTTAGAGGAAATGCTTTCAGCTTTTCACCGTTGAGTATATTAGCTGTGGGCTTATCATATGTGATCTTTATTATGTTGAGGTATGTTCCCTTTATACCCACCTTGTTGAGATTTGATCATAAATTGATGTTGAAGTTTTTCAAAAGATTTTTTCTGCATCTATTGAGATGATCATATGATTTTTATTCTTCAATTTGTTAGTGTGGTGTATGACACTGATTGACTTGTAGATATTGACCTATCCGGGCATCCTTGGGATAAATCCCACTTGATCATGGTGTACAATCCTATTAATGTATTGTTGAATTCCGTTTGCCAATATTTTGTTGAGGATTTTTGCATCTATGTTCATCAGTGATATTGGTTTGTAATTTTTTGGTGTGTGATATCATTGTCTGGTTTTGGCATTAGGGTGATGGCGGCTTAGTAGAATAGTTCAGAAGCATTCTTTCCTCTGCAATTTTTTGGAATAGTTTGAGAAGGATAGATGTTAACTCTTCTCTAAATGTTTGGTAGAATTCACCTGATTTTTCTTTCTTTATTCCTTTATTTATCTTTTGGCTGCATCGGGTCTTAGTAGCAGCACAAGGGATCTTTGTTGAGGCACGCGGGCTCTTCGTTGCAGTGCACAGGCTTCTCTCTAGTTTTGGAGTGTGGGTTTTCTCTCTCTAGTTGTGGCATGTGGGCTCCAGGGCACGTGGGCTCTGTAGTTGTGGTATGTGGGGTCCAGAGTGCATAGGCTCTGTAGTTCGCAGCATGCTGGCTCTCTCATTGAGGTGCACAAGCTCAGTAGTTGTGGCATGCGGGCTTAGTTGCCCCATGGCATGTGGGATCTTAGTTCCCTGACCAGGGATCAAATCTGTGTCCCTTGCATTGGAAGGCAGATTCTTTACCACTGGACCAACAGGGAAGTCCCAGAATTCACTTGTGATGCCATTTTTCTTGGACTTTTCTTTATTGGGAGTTTTTTTTTTTAATTAATTAATTTATTTTTTGGCTGCATTGGGTCTTTGTTGCTGCATGCGGGCTTTCTCTAGTTGCAGTGAGCAGGGGCTACTCTTCATTGCGGTGCGCAGGCTTCTCATTGCGGTGGCTTCTCTTGTGGTGGAGCACGGGCTCTGGGCATGCAGGCTTCAGTAGTTGTGACATGTAGGCTCAGTAGTTATGGCTCATGGGCTCTAGAGCACAGGCTCAGTAGTTGTGGCGCACGAGCTTAGCTGCTCTGCGGCATGTGGGATCATTGCAGATGAGGTATCAAACCCGTGTCCCCTGCATTGGCAGGTGGATGTTTAACCACTGCACCAGCAGGGAAGTCTCGGGAGTTATTTTTTAAATCACTGATTCAATTTCACTGTTGGTAATTGGTCTGTTCATATTTTCTATTTCTTCTTGGTTCAGTCTTGGGAGATTCCTAGGAACTTGTCTATTTTTCCCAGTTATTCACTTTATTGTCAAATAATTGTTTGCAGTAACCACTTTTGATCCGTCTTATTTCTGAGGTATAGGTTGTAACTTCTCCTTTTTCATTTCTGACTTATTGATTCGGGCCCTCTATCTTTTTTTTCTTGATGAGTCTGGCTGAAGGTTTATCGATTTTGTTTATCTTTTCAAGGAACCAGCTCTTAGCTTCATTGATATTTTCTATTGCTTTTAAATCTCTATTTCATTTATTTTTGCTCTGATGTTTATGATTCATTTTCTTCTACTAACTTTGAGTTTTGTCTGTTTTTCTTTCTCTAGTTCCTTTAAGTGTAAGGTTAGGTTCTTTGAGATTTTTCTTGTTTCCTGAGGTAGGCTTGTATTACTATAAACTTCCCTGTTAGAACTACTTTTGCTGCATCCCACAGATTTTGGATTGTTGTGTTTTCATTTTCATTTTCTCCAGGTATTTTTAAATTTCTTCTCTAATTTCTTCAGTGATCCACTGGTTGTTTAATAGCATATTATTTAGCCTCCACATGTTTGTGGGTTTTGCAGTTTTTTTCTTGTAATTCAGCACCAGTGTCCAAGTGGTAGAATGAGCTCCCAAGAATTGCTGCCACCAGTGTCTGTGTCCCCAGGGTGAGCTCCAGTTGCCTTCTGCTTCTCTGGGAGACTCTCCAAGATCAGCAGGTAGGTCTCACCCAGGCTCCTTTCAGATTACTACTTCTGTCCTGGGTCTTGGAGTATGTGAGATTTTGTATGCCCCCTCGAGGAGTGGAGTCTCTATTTCCCACAGTTCTCTGAGTCTCCCAAAAATAAGCCCTGCTGGCCTTCAAAGCCAAACCTACTAGGGGCTTTTCTTCCCAGTACAGGATCCCCAGACTGAGGATCCCAATGTGGGGTTCAGACACCTTGCTTCTTGGGGACAACCTCTGTAATTGTAATTATCCTCCCCTTTGTGGGTGCCCATCGGGGGTAGGAGTCATGACTATACCACGACTCCACCCCTCCTACCCATCTGTTGTGGTTCCTTCTTTATATCTTTAGTCGTAGAAAATCTTTTTCTGTTAGATGCCGGTCTTTCTCATCAATAGTTGCTCTGTAAATGGTTGTAATTTTGGTGTGCCCATGAGAGGAGGTGAGCTCTGTATCTTCCTACTCCACCATCTTGTTCCCAGAATCTCTTCCACAAGAAATGTTTTAAAAAGTTCCTCAGGCTAAAGGAAAATGATAACATATAGAAACTTAGATCTTCACAAAGGAATGAAGAGTGCCAGAAATGGTAAATATTTTAGTATATATAAAAATTTTGGGCTTCCCTGGTGGCGCAGTGGTTGAGAGTCCGCCTCCCGATGCAGGAGGCAGGGGTTCGTGCCCCAGTCCGGGAGGATCCCACATGCCGTGGAGCGGCTGGGCCCGTGAGCCATGGCCGCTGGGCCTGTGCGTTCGGAGCCTGTGCTCCGCAACGGGAGAGGCCACGGCAGTGAGAGGCCCGCGTACCGCAAAAAAAAAAAAAAAAAAAATTTTTCTCCTCCTTTTTATTACCTTTAAAAGATAATTGACTGTCACCCACAAAATAACAAAGGTACCTCTATATGAAGAACCTTATAACCTTCGATTTTTCCTCTCCCATTCTTTAACATAGTACTGTCATATATTTTATTTCTACATTATAAATATGGATACACATGAACATGTGCACACACACACACACACGTATACATACTTAACTTGCATAACGAAGGAACTATTCACCTTGGCAGAACTAGACTGGCCTTTAGGCATTTGTTATTCTAGGGAAGTATGGTTAAGAAAGTGGGCTTGGGGGACTTCCCTGGTGGTCCAGGGGTTAAGACTCCAAGCTCCCAATGCAGGGGGCCCAGGTTCGATCCCTGGTCAGGGAACTAGATCCTGGATGCCGCAACTAAAGATCCCACATGCCACAAGGAAGATCCCGAGTACCACAACTAAGACCTGGTGCAGCCAAATAAATAAATAAATATTTTTTAAAAGAAAGTAGGCTTGGGTGTTAGAAAGTCGAGGCTAAGTCTAACTCCAACAGTCATTAACTATAGGACTCTGAGCAAGAAACATAACTAGCCAAAACCTAACTTTACGTATCTGTAAAATGGGGTTAGTGCCTCTTGAGTAGCATGGGTCTGAAGATTAATTAAATTACCATATATAAATTGATAGCGCATTGCCTGCCTGGCAAGGATACAGGTTTGACAAAGGGCAACCATTATTATCCTAAAGTGAAATATGTCCCCACCTTGGCAGATGCCAACTTGGCCAGACACCAGTTGATCAAAAAGATACGACAGGAACAAGGAAAAGTAGGAGGTGGTAAAATACACTAAAATTCTTCATCTTCCAAAGCAGAATAAAAGAAATCATCTAAAGTTAATAAATCAGTAACCAGAGACCTAAGAATGTGTAAGCATATAAAGGCAATCACTAGAAGAGTTACAAACATAAATTGTTTACAGTGATTGCCTCTGAGAAATGGGATTGAGGGAAGAGAGAGAAGTTTTTATTAGTCATTGTGTACCCTTTTGTACTATCAAAAATTTTATCATGCATTAAATATTGCATGAAATTTCAAAACCTAGTTTTATAATTTAAAATGTACATATGGAGCAAGGAGAAAGGTTAAACAAATATACCTGGATTTGTGTAAAAGTGGAACTTCTTGGGTGCTTCCCATCTTTACCACCACTGAGGGAGAAAACTGCTAATGCTCCAGAAAACCAGTGCTGGCCTCCGTAAGGTTGTACTTGCCAAGAACTCTGTGTGTGTGTGTCCATACGTCTGTTTGTCTGTAAAGTAAACAATGCTTTATGGTTTAACATTGGAAGTCCCTGATGTCTGACCCTTTGCCCAATTCTCCCTCCCTTGAGGACTCATATTATTAAAAATTAAAATGCTCTGAAGCAAAGCAATTTTTATAATAATATTAACCAAAGCCAACCTATTATCTCATCCATAATGATAATCTCATTATCACACTCCAGTGTCCACAGCTCTGCTCTCTTCCTAACTCACCTCTGTGGTCCAAAGCTGGGGTCTTAGCTAGAACCCTCAGGGCAGGGGTGAGGGGTTGTTCATAGACAATTTGCAAAGTGAACAGGTCCCCAAAAGTAACACAGACCTGATTTCAGTCCCTTCCTGAATCCTCTGCCTGTCTGGGGCACTCTACTATTTTCCCTCCACTCTCTTGCTGTCTGCTCTATTTCTCTTTTCCCATTAAATCCCATTATTGGGAAAGTTAAGATGCTAGGGAGACACCATAAGCTAGAGAGAAGCCACAGAGCATCACTGTAGTGTAGAATGTAGTCATGGAATGTTGCCACAGTAATGGCCTTAAGGTCAAAGCCAGGATATAAACTGAAAGAAACTGTGCTCTAATGAGGTCCCCCTGGAAGCCAGCAATCCTGGTAATTGTCTTCTGGATGAGTAATCGTCTGGATCATGGACTTCAACTTCTGATGGTCCTGGGTTCCAATTCTACCTCTGCCCTTCCCTATCAGCGTGACTTTGGCAAGTTGTTTAACATCTCTGAGCGTCAATTTTCTCTTCTGTAAAATGAGGGTAATAATATGCTCACCTTTTTAAAAAAGTACTTGCTCTCTGGTGTTCTACATGTTATTACCTCATTTCATTCTCATAGCAGCTGGATACTATTACTATCCCTTTCTATAGACGTGAAAACAGTGGCTCAGAGGGAGGCGGCTAAGTCACTTGTCTGAAGTCACACAGATGGTAAGTAAGGCAGCCAGGAGGGTAGCCAGGCAGTCTGACTCCAGAGCCCTGCTTTTAGTTATTCTGCTAAACTGTCTGATAAAGTTCACCTGAGATTAAATGTAATGATGCATTTAATAGCGCTCGGTGTATTTTGAGCATTCAGAGTAATTATTTAAGAGAGCTGGGTGGAATCCAAATCCCAAATGATACCAAACTTGGGAGTAAAGTGGATTATGCTGTACTTTAATCATATACAGCCAAGTTTAAAGTTCAGACATCCTCACTCTCAGATAATCTGTAAACAGAAAGCAAGTTCCCTCAGAAGGAAACAGGTTCCCTGGAGCCCCAGAAATCATGTATATGGGAGCTATCCTTTGCAGCGTGGGAACAGAGGAGAGTAGTAGTAAAGCAAGGGATGGCTGGAGAAAGTCCCGAGCATGTTAAGGCCTGCAGGGCTCCCCTCTGCCCAACAGTGACGGCTTGGGGATCCAGCCCCGTGACTTCTGAGCAGAGGAAACGGAGATGAAGCGAGCCCAGCGCATGCATCCAGACTCGCACAACCACACAGAGCACTGTTCTGACTCCCTGGCCAGTGTGTCCAACGGAGAGGGAGCAGAAAGCTAAACAAAACTCACACAGCTGGGCATAGGTTTTGCCTGATTCTGGGTCATGCTGGCATCCTTTTTCACTCCTCCATCACCCCCCACTGCATCCCTAGGAGGAATGCAGCCTTTCTTCTTTTGTCCCCCACTCTACCCCTGCTAGGAATTGTGAACGGTCAAGGGTAGGCACTGAAACAACATTAGCTGAATGAGTTACATGAAAAAATGATACTAAGATAAACATAAATATATTAGGGAATAGAATAGAGAATGTGTAAGCATATAAAGGCAATCACTAGAAGAGTTACAAACATAAATTGTTTACAGTGATTGCCTCTGAGAAGTGGGATTGAGGGAAGAGAGAGAAGTTTTTATTATTCATTGTGTACCCTTTTGTACTATCAAAAATTTTATCATGCATTAAATATTGCATGAAATTTCAAAACCTAGTTTTATAATTTAAAATGTACATATGGAGCAAGGAGAAAGGTTAAACAAATATACCTGGATTTGTGTAAAAGTGGAACTTCTTGGGTGCTTCCCATCTTTACCACCACTGAGGGAGAAAACTGCTAATGCTCCAGAAAACCAGTGCTGGCCTCCGTAAGGTTGTACTTGCCAAGAACTCTGTGTGTGTGTGTCCATACGTCTGTTTGTCTGTAAAGTAAACAATGCTTTATGGTTTAACATTGGAAGTCCCTGACGTCTGACCCTTTGCCCAATTCTCCCTCCCTTGAGGACTCTTATTATTAAAAATTAAAATGCTCTGAAGCAAAGCAATTTTTATAATAATATTAACCAAAGCCAACCTATTATCTCATCCATAATGATAATCTCATTATCACACTCCAGTGTCCACAGCTCTGCTCTCTTCCTAACTCACCTCTGTGGTCCAAAGCTGGGGTCTTAGCTAGAACCCTCAGGGCAGGGGTGAGGGGTTGTTCATAGACAATTTGCAAAGTGAACAGGTCCCCAAAAGTAACACAGACCTGATTTCAGTCCCTTCCTGAATCCTCTGCCTGTCTGGGGCACTCTACTATTTTCCCTCCACTCTCTTGCTGTCTGCTCTATTTCTCTTTTCCCATTAAATCCCCTTATTGGGAAAGTTAAGATGCTAGGGAGACACCATAAGCTAGAGAGAAGCCACAGAGCATCACTGTAGTGTAGAATGTAGTCATGGAATGTTGCCACAGTAATGGCCTTAAGGTCAAAGCCAGGATATAAACTGAAAGAAACTGTGCTCTAATGAGGTCCCCCTGGAAGCCAGCAATCCTGGTAATTGTCTTCTGGATGAGTAATCGTCTGGATCATGGACTTCAACTTCTGATGGTCCTGGGTTCCAATTCTACCTCTGCCCTTCCCTATCAGCGTGACTTTGGCAAGTTGTTTAACATCTCTGAGCGTCAATTTTCTCTTCTGTAAAATGAGGGTAATAATATGCTCACCTTTTTAAAAAAGTACTTGCTCTCTGGTGTTCTACATGTTATTACCTCATTTCATTCTCATAGCAGCTGGATACTATTACTATCCCTTTCTATAGACGTGAAAACAGTGGCTCAGAGGGAGGCGGCTAAGTCACTTGTCTGAAGTCACACAGATGGTAAGTAAGGCAGCCAGGAGGGTAGCCAGGCAGTCTGACTCCAGAGCCCTGCTTTTAGTTATTCTGCTAAACTGTCTGATAAAGTTCACCTGAGATTAAATGTAATGATGCATTTAATAGCGCTCGGTGTATTTTGAGCATTCAGAGTAATTATTTAAGAGAGCTGGGTGGAATCCAAATCCCAAATGATACCAAACTTGGGAGTAAAGTGGATTATGCTGTACTTTAATCATATACAGCCAAGTTTAAAGTTCAGACATCCTCACTCTCAGATAATCTGTAAACAGAAAGCAAGTTCCCTCAGAAGGAAACAGGTTCCCTGGAGCCCCAGAAATCATGTATATGGGAGCTATCCTTTGCAGCGTGGGAACAGAGGAGAGTAGTAGTAAAGCAAGGGATGGCTGGAGAAAGTCCCGAGCATGTTAAGGCCTGCAGGGCTCCCCTCTGCCCAACAGTGACGGCTTGGGGATCCAGCCCCGTGACTTCTGAGCAGAGGAAACGGAGATGAAGCGAGCCCAGCGCATGCATCCAGACTCGCACAACCACACAGAGCACTGTTCTGACTCCCTGGCCAGTGTGTCCAACGGAGAGGGAGCAGAAAGCTAAACAAAACTCACACAGCTGGGCATAGGTTTTGCCTGATTCTGGGTCATGCTGGCATCCTTTTTCACTCCTCCATCACCCCCCACTGCATCCCTAGGAGGAATGCAGCCTTTCTTCTTTTGTCCCCCACTCTACCCCTGCTAGGAATTGTGAACGGTCAAGGGTAGGCACTGAAACAACATTAGCTGAATGAGTTACATGAAAAAATGATACTAAGATAAACATAAATATATTAGGGAATAGAATAGAAACTTGGCATAAATTTTGAAGATGGGACACAGAACTCCAAAGAAACGTCCCATTTCTGGGGCTTTAAATTCTGTCTCCAGAAATTAGAGCTCCAAGTTCCCACTTCTTAGCTGTGAGGGATACTTGGATGGAAAAGTTTCAGAAGCCTGGAATATGCAATACCATGCTACCTCTCTTCCTCTTATTATTTCCTTTTTTTAAAAAATGAGTTATTACCTCTGTATAATTATGAGCCAGAACTTGAGAGGGTATGGCCAGTGCTGGGGAAAATATCTTGTATGCCTCAGTTTGTATGCAGACCCGGGTTTACTTCAACTTTGGATTTACATTGCTGGTTTTTTTAGCTGTCTACTGAATACCTCAGAAGGGTTTTCCCTGGCATATTTTTAACTTTTTAAAGTAGTGGTAAATATATATAACATAAAATTTACCATTTTAGCCATTTTAAAGTGTGCAGTACAGTGGCATTAGATGAATTCACATTGCTGTAAAACAATCATCACGATCCATCACAGGACTCTTTTCATCATCCCAAACTGACACTCTGTACCCATTAAACAATAATCTCTCTTTCCCTCCTCCCCTTAGCTCCTGGCAACTACCATTCTATTTTCTGTCTCTATAAATTTGACTATTCTAGGTCCCTCATATAAATGGAATCATACAGTATTTTCCCTTCTAGGTTTGGCTTATTTCACTTAGCATGTTTTGAAGTTTCATCCATGTAGTATGTGTCAAAATTTCATTCCTTTCTTAAGCCTGAATACTATTCCATTGCATGTGTATACCACATTTTCTTTATCCATTCATCCACTGATGGATCTGTGGGTTGTTTCCATCTTTTGGCTATTGTGAATAATGCTGTAATGAACATTGTTGTACAAATATCTGTTCAATTCCTTGCTTTCAATTCTTCTGAGGATATACCCAGAAGTGAAATTGCTGGCTTGTAACATAATTCTATGTTTAATTTTTTTGAGGAACCAACCCTGGCATTTTCCTTCCTGGTATATTTCCAGAGTCAGTTCCTTATCATCTATTGAAACAGTGTATTTTGCCTCTCTGATGTACTATCCTACATTTCTACTAAAACACCTCTCTTTTGCTTGCTCTCTCTTTCATTTACCAAGGCATTTAGAATTATGATCTTATGTTCCACAGTACTCATTTTCCCCAAAACAAAAACACTGAACTTCACTCCTTGGAACAAACTGCCATTTTCCAAATCATAAGTTGCATCAGTTAAAAGAATAAGAAACTAATTTTTTGGAGGAAAAATGTGCAGTCTTTCAAATCAGTACCGAGATACCAGCCTGGTATGCAGCAGGTAGACATACCAGGAAAAGAGCTCCTGATTTACAAACGTCTCACTTAAGAACATCCCTGACATTCAAACCACAGTGGAATTCAGGAGTTGAACTCCTGCAGTTGCTGAAGGTCTCTGTTTGCCACCACTGGGATTATGAGGACTGTGGTCTCTCACTTGTTAATGGGACAGCTAGAGCCCACCTCTCTTCTACTTTCATCTTCCTTCTTTCTTCTTGACACCAGAACTATAGGGGTGCCACCACCACCGTGGCTAGCTGGCATCATGTCGAGAGCTCCTGTTTTCACTGGAAGATTGAATTCCTTTGAACAGAAGAATTTCAGTTGGAACACTGCATGATTTTGCATACAGAAGCAATGCTCCTTCACATCTAGTCAACTTATTCTGTCCATTACATCTCTTAGCTAACTCAGAATCTATCTTTCCTCCCTGCCTCCTCTGCCTTGAGGTCAAAATCTCACCTAGACTACTGCAATGGGCTGAGCTGGTCTCCCCAACAGTAAGGATTTCTACCCCACCCTTCATATTATAGGGGAAATCCATCTCTCACCAGCTCAATGTCAGTGTCACCAGAGCCTTGAAATAACAGTGTTCAAAGAAGAACTTAACCACTCCAAGCCTCTGCTGGGTGGGGCTGCAACAGAGCCATGTCTTCTTACTTCTAGTCTGATCTATACTTTTCTTAACAGGAGCTTTTTTTTTTTTTTTTTTTTTTGGCGGTACGCGGGCCTCTCACTGTTGTGGCCTCTCCAGTTGCAGAGCACAGGCTCCGGATGCGCAGGCTCAGCGGCCATGAGCCACTCCGTGGCATGTGGGATCCTCCCAGACTGGGGCACGAACCCGTGTCCCCTGCATCGGCAGGCGGACTCTCAACCACTGCGCCACCAGGGAAGCCCCATTACCAGTAGCTTTTTAAGTTTACA
Organism: Physeter macrocephalus; assembly: GCF_002837175.3. Lineage (NCBI taxonomy): Eukaryota > Metazoa > Chordata > Mammalia > Artiodactyla > Physeteridae > Physeter > Physeter macrocephalus. The sequence goes on from NC_041233.1 coordinate 51,940,268, forward strand.
TGGCTCTTGTTTGTTTAGCAAACAAGAATGACTGTAACTGATATCATTCATATATCAAGGTCAGCAGCAGAGGGAAAGGAAGTTAAATGAATAAACTCCAAGACCAAAATCATTCCATTACCCTTTTGTCACCTTAGTCAACACTGGTATGGTACCTATTTTCTTCTCTTTCTCTTTTCCCTTTTTGAGGATGGTGATCAAAGTGAAGTAGTTAAGGTACTTCTTGATCAACTCATCCAATTCTTTCTTCCTTTCACTTCCTAACCAGCATCTTCATCATTTCCAGAGGGAGATTAAAAGTGTTCCTGGACCCAATTCCACCATGGTGGGGTGGAGGTTCCCCCCCACCACCAACAACAGTTCTCTGGATACCAGCTTGGTATCCTACAATTCGACTCAATTCTAACACTAGTCACCTGGAGATAGCACAGGTAAATTCCACAGGTTAAGGACTCAGTCCTACACGACTGCCCACGTGCCTTCAAATGCCAGTCACAAGCCCACGTTATCACCTGTGCTTCTGACCAACCTGCTATAAACTGGAGGTTCCAAGGTCTCCCTTCCTGGGCTTCAGATGATAGTTGCAAGTCCAGATTGTTACCTATACCTCTGACCAACTGGCTATAAATCAGAGGTTCCCATGACCCCCTCTGCGGGTTTGATTAATTTGCTAGAGCAGTTCACAGAACCAAGAGAAGCATTTTGCTTATTAGATCACCAGTTTATTATAAAAAGATATAACCAGGAACAACCAGATAGAATAGATGTATAAGGCAAGGTATAGGGAAAGAATGCTGAGTTTCCATGCCCTCTCCGGCCACACCACTCTCCCAGCACCTCCACATGTTCACCAACCCAGAAGCTCTCCGAACCCCTCCTTTTGGGTTTTTTATGAAGGCTTCATTACATAGGCATGATTGATTAAATCACTGGCCATTGCTGATTGAACTCAGTCTCCAGCCCCTAGCCCCTCCCCCCTCCCCGGAGTGGAGACTGGAGAGTGGAGAGTGGAGGGTGAGACCAAAAGTGCCAACCCTCTAATCCTGGGGTTGGTTACCCTGGCAACGGGCCCCCATCCTTAGCTGCTTTTTAAAAGTCACCCCATTTAACTTAAACCCAGTTGTGGTGGAAAGAAGCTTGATATGAATAACAAGACATCTGTTTCACCTCTAAGGCTCAGAAGCCATTTCAGGACCTGAGGGAAAGAAACCAAATATTACAACAAAACATGTTCCCATTGCTCTTACTGCTCAGGAAATTTTGAGAGCTATGAGCCAGGAACCCAGGGTGAAGATCAAATATATGTGAGAAATATATTTTGGTTATCTGAATGTGGCTAAATACATATTTCTTATAAATCACAACATCTCATGGGCTCTTCAGATGCTCTGCACATCTAAATCTCAGAATGCAACTGTGAAATTGCACTTGATTTCTAGATGTTTGGAGGAGCTTCTTGGATCTTCCTTCATAACCATGAGCTACCACCCTCACCACCCCTCCCTACAATTTCCCCACCAAAACACCTTTACAACCACCAATAAAATCAGGTGCACATATTTTTGCAAGCTGCCTTAAATTCTTTTTAAGAACAAGGCAAAGGTATATGTTAATTAAGTTACAATTCAGATGGCCATTTGTCCCAGTTTGCCTAGGGCAGTATCAGTTTATGCCTACTGCCCTGCATAATTTTTAAACGAGCTCCCCTTTTTACTATAAAAAAAAAGCGCCCCAGTTTGGAGGATAAATTATATGTTTTCCCTACTTAAAAATACACCTTGCTTTCCCAGTAAAGTGCTTTTCGGGCGACTTGGTGTTGTCGCCCACATCATTGCACTTTAGTTGCACAACAACTCTGCAAAGCAGGAAGGGAAATACTTTATCTCTGTCAATTAAATGAAGTAACCAAGGCTGGCTTCAGGTAGCACGGTGGTGATTGTCCGAGGTCACACACTCAGTGACAGAATCAGGGCCAAAACCCAGGACTCCTGATTTCAAGTCCAATATTGCTCAGCTGTGGATCCCTTTGTGCAACTATCTAAGTAAAGGCAAACCTCATTCTCTTGTTTAGTAACCTGCTTGAACTTGGACCTAGAACAGTTTAGACAGGTTCATCCTTGCCCAGAGACTCTCTTTTCACATTTGAAGCAAGCAAAGAGATGAAAAAAGAATTGCGTAAACATAAAGAGGGTATTAGTGAATCCTAGGGCCAAATGACATAAATCTTTGATTTTACCAGGTTCAGTTACATCAGATTATTGTAATTTTATTTCTAACCAAATTAGGATGACTTGGTTGACAACAGGAAGGGAGGGAGGGAGGGAGGCAGGGAGGGAGGACGAAGCAAATGACGAAGGAAACGAGAGAGATGGGCAGACAGAAATACAGACAATAAAGATCAATAATGAATGCCTACAGTTACAAAAAACATATAAATGGGTTCTGCCCCATTCTTATAGATACATTTCCCGTATGGTTACGTGCTAATCTTTTTTTTTTTTTTAAACCTAAAACCAGTAAAATTCTACTCTCCTTGGATAAGTGGCAACGACAGAAAACAGGGAAAACCCACGATCCTTCCAAGACAGGCACAGTGCTTGGCAAGGTCTTCAGGGTGTCCTAGAGGTGCTGAATGCGGCGCCACACGGAGAAATAAATGCACACTCCCCTAACTTCCCGACTGGCCGCCCTAAGAGAAGATTACACGGCCCGCGGGGGTCCCTGCCTCCTTTCGCAATGACAGAAATAGGTCTAGTGTGCCTTGGGAAGGATGACTCCAAGCCGCTCGCCAGTCTAGCCGGACCGCAGCAGAGGGGTGGACCCCTTGGGGCCAGCCCCGGGCACCGCAGCCTGACCTGGGAGGCAGAGGGCCTTCCCCTCGGGGACCTGAAGGTGAGAGGGTAGCAGAGGACGAGCGCGGTTCCCCGTGGAGGGGGTGGGGAGGCGAAAGGGCCGCGCGCGCATGCGCCGCACCGCCACCTCCGCGGGCCGGAAGAGCGGAGCCGTGGAGCCGCGGCTGCCGGCGCCAGACGCCGCGGTGGCCGCGGGGAGCTCGCCGGCTGGGCGATGCGGCCCGTGGACGACACTGGGGCCGCCAAGCGGCTGGAGTCCGGGCTGCCGCTGGTGGACATCCCGCCCCCGGGCTCCAGGGAAGAGTCGGCGGCCACCGAGGTAGCGGAGACGCCCGGCCCCGGCGGGTGCTGGCAGTGTCCTTCCTTGCCGTGCGGCTCGCGCGCGGAGCAGGGTGAGTGCGGCGCACGGACCCTGGTGCGGGTCTCGCCCGTGGGGGACCGGGAGGGCGCCAGCGGTGGGGGTCCCCGCAGCCGCCGGCCGGGTGCCCCGTGTGGACCGCGGCCCCCCTTCCCACCCTGCTCGGAGCTCGTGAACAGCCTCGCCCTGTCACCTGGGGGCGGGGGGGGGGCGGGCTGTAAAGCAGAAGCCCCACGCGCCCCCGTCGGCGGGAAGAGCGGAGAAAGTTTCTGATTGTTTTGGAGCCCATTTGGGATTCTGAAACTGTGCCTATAATTAAAGTGATTAAAGTGTTGCGGGCAGGATCATGGAGTCAGATTGCCTTTTGGTGCGCCCTGCCCGAGATTGGGAGTCGGCGAGAAAGGCCATCCCGCAGCTGGCCGAGGTTGGGAGGAAGCTAAGCAAGAAAACTGAGCTCAATGTAAACGGTGTTGCTTGAAGAGGAAGTTGAAAAGCATCGAGTCTAGAAAAACGTTTGTCTCAGAGTTTTAGAATCTTGGGAAGGCAGAGTTGAGTGGAACTACTACTGGTTCTTAACCTTTTTGAGTTACAAGGAATTTGTAGCAACTGATGCAAAATGAGACAGAGGCACAATCTTACAAACACGGGTAAGAGGTTCGCGGACCCGCCTCCAAAGCCAGGGACCCCGTGTGAGAAACCCTTTATCTTGTTCAATGTCTTCCTTTCACAAATGATGAAATTAAGGCCTGGGAAGGTGAGGGCTTTGGGAGGGTTTTTTTGTTTTGTTTTGTTTTTCCGAAGATCTAGCATGTGTGGATGAGACACTTCACAGGTCTGGGCAGCACCAGGGATAGGATCCCAGTTTGCTAGCGACCCATCCCAGGGCCCTTTCTCCCAGCCCCAAGCACATTCCTCCTTGAACTCCACCACCCACCTGGAGCAGCTTCCTCAAAGAAAAGAGAAATAGGCAGATCTCCTTTCAAGACAAAATTACACAGTCTGCACCACCTCATCCTCTTGATCACCTCCCTAAAGTGTGACCTGGGATTTCTATGACTTTTAGCTGACCCCGCTTTCTGTCTGCACTTTCTTGAGAGTCAGAAAATTCACACATTTTGTAGAGAGACAAACCCCAGGGAGATGGTTCTTGCTGCATTTTTGTCCTTAATGCTAAGAGAAATGATCAGGCTTCTGATCATTTATGTAAGGGTTACCTTCAGCTGAGCTGACCAGATGTGCAGCTTTGAAGAAGTCAGTTTCTCACCTTAGCATCCTATGGCTGAATGTTGTTACGATGGACTGCTGAGTTAGTCCTTGCAAATTTTTAAATGATTCCCCTGTTTGTGAACCAAAGAGGAATACTTCAGGCAGAAGGTGGCAAAACCTACGTAAGCAGCTGCACCTAAGAATCTTGAGGGGTCTTTTAATTTCAAAGAAAGTTGCTAATAATAAGACTTAATAATACTTATTACTATAAGGTGACCAGATAATATTCCAAAAACGGGATTGCCATAGAAACACTTTAAACCCCCGTACTGTGGTCATTGAACTTTGTGACAGTATCATTTTAGCCTCTTAACCCAATTGGTTAACTCAAGAAAGTTCATTTTCAAGTTCAGGTTGAAACTGTTACTCATTTTTCTTACATTCTTGGATAACCTTCACAGACAGCACACAGCTATCCTAAGACATCTGTTTATTTTCTTGAGGGACAGTGTGGGTCTTAGAGTGACGCAAGGAGAAGAAGTTGTCTTAAGTCTGTGTCTCACATCCCCCTGGAAGGAGTGAGTTCCTTAGGGTAGCAGTGGCCCTGAAACCAGTAGAGCTTTTTACAGTGACCGAGGTCCTATTTCAGTGGGTCTAGGGTAGGGCTGGCATTGAAGTTTTAAAAGTTCCTTAGTTGATTCTAATTCCCAACCTGGGTAGTGAATCACCAGTTTAAAGCAGAGGATAGAGAAAGTGAGCAACTTTTCAGTTTTCTTCTGACTCAGGAAATCGCACTGTGGCCACTTACTTAACTTGAATTATTTAGAGTTGCCAAATTATTAGATATGTTTTCAGTGGAGTATGATCATGGAAGCATATTACATAGGCAAATGCCTCTTTGGATTATGCTACTCTCTTGTCCATCTCCTTTGACAGAGAGAATTGAAATTACTGTTCTGTAAGAGACTGAGGTTTTCCTGAGGAGAACTAGTCCTCAGTCTTATAACAAATAATCAAGTTCAACTAGACCTTGTAACTTAAAGTTTTAAAAGACTTAAAATATCATGTTAAGTTAAAATATTCCTGGAGAAAAATTTAAAAGTTTAGGTTGGAGAAGATCCTTGAAATACAGACAAGGGAGATGTTTTCTTTCCTCAATCTTACTATTCTGTTCTGTCTGAGGGTGTAGGTTCTATGTAAGGATTGGGTTTCTTTTAAGAAAAACTATTTTGGGGTTTCCCTGGTGGCACACTGGTTAAGAATACGCCTGCCCATGCAGGGGACATGGGTTCGAGCCCTGGTCCGGTAAGATCCCATCTGCCGCGGAGCAACTTAGCCCGTGCACTACAACTACTGAGCCTGCTCTAGAGCCCGCGAGCCACAACTACTGAAGCCCACGCACCTAGAGCCCGTGCTCTGCAACAAGAGAAGCCATCGCGATGAGAAGCCCGCGCACCACAATGAAGAGTAGCTCCTGCTCGCCACAACTAGAGAAAGCCTGCGCACATCAACAAAGACCCAACGCAGCCAAAAATAAAAAATAAATAAAATAAATTTATAGAAAGAAAGAAAAACTGTTTATTTGGACCTGAATTCTGAAATTTCAGAAACTGACCTCTAAGGCTGACCAGAGCCAATACATGTATTTTGTGGTGCTTAACTTGGAAGTCTTCTAAAGCTTCCTTCTCGTGGGCTGAGTGGGTATGTGTAGTTTGGTTCCTACAGTAGCTGAGCACATAGATATGGAACAGAACGTGGAGGATTCAGGCACTTAAAATGGATAACCTATTACATGACAACTGCTAGCTCCACGTCATTCTCTTCAGCAGTACACCTAGAACAGGAAAAGGTGGAGACCACTGACCAGAATGGCATCTTTTACCACAAAGGCTGTAGTGTACCCCCAGGAAGGTTGTGCATCATCAGAGTTTGGTCCCACTTTGCAAATTGTTTGTCACTTGTGGGCAAAGGTATCTAATTAACATGAGGATGTTGAAATGTATTACCTGGTGTTTGTGTTTATCAGAAAAGGGCATTAAAACAAACAAACTTTGTGTGTTTATCAGAAAAGGGCATTAAAACAAACAAACTTTGTGCAGTACTGTTTTATGGCTGAGTAACCCATTGTAAATTCCTAGATTGGAATGATAATCCTTGTTTTACTACAAATTGCATGTGCCTACACATCCTTCACCTCTGCTCTGCTCTTAACTAACAAGGGCCAGTACTGTGTTTCCTTCCTATTCTGTCCTTGTTTTTGTGTTAGTTTCAAAAAAGAAAAAAAAAAAAATTCCTCAGTGTGTGGCCTATCTTTTAAGGAGTTCTCTGCTTACCCTGTTGCATTTTGCTCTCCTCTGAATGATGGGGGTGAGATTTGAAAGCAGGTTCTACTCCTGTCTTAGGCAGCTGTTTAAGACAGAGGCAGTGGCTGCTTCTACAGACTGTCATTAATGGATTGAATACTTGATGCCCTGGAGAAAGCAGAAGTTTCCTGGTTCAGATCAAGCCAAGAATTAGATGGCAGTCCTGTTTTTGGTTTTTTTTTATATTTTTAATCACTTTGAGGTCTGGGGGATAGATAACCTAGCCCCTGGCCTCAAAGAGTTTATGTTCTAAATGTAAGATAAGTCGTAAACCGTGACAACTTTAAGATCTCCTTAACGGTTCAAAATAACTAAACAGAGAGCCTTCTCAGATTGTGCTTTTGCCTGTGGTGTTAGACCCTACATCTTTCCACGAAATTTTCTTATGTTATTTCCTTCAGCAAATACTTATTCAGGGTCTTCCATGGGCCAGGCCTGAACAGCGCAGCTGAGATCTTAGCCCTGGAGGAGCTTACAGGCTTGTGGGGGAAGTCAGCTAACCAACAAGTAGCCATATCACACAGTTAGGACCTGTTTTCCAGAAAAGAACACTTTCTACATAAAGCCGAGTTCACCAATGAGATGATATAAAATATCACTTGGAAGCATTTTTCTCTAGCCATCTTGATAAGCATTTCTTAAAGATTTCTTTCACCATCTTGGCAAGCTTTTTACTTCTTTTTGACTTTAAAAGTGAGGGATGAGTCTTCAGTGAGCCAAAGAGCTCCATTTTATAGGGTGAACTGCATTTTTAAAATGTAGGTTTAAATTGTTGCCCTTTGTCTATGGTTCTTTATTCTTCGTGGGGAAAATGGTTCAGATCCAGAGAACGGATATGCTTAGGAGGTAATTTTTGTAGCCTGTTAGCTATTAATATTGTTCCATTTTTCTCAATTTCTAAGTAAAAGTGATAAAACATACCCTTGGAAGCAAGGACTAACCAGAATTTAATCTTTTTCAGAAGCTGAGAAGAAAGCACCCTGTCCTGGACTTGGCTTGTTTTACACATTATTGTCTGCGTTCCTATTCTCAGTGGGCTCTTTATTTGTTAAAAAAGTGCAAGACATCCATGCTGTAGAAATTAGTGCGTTCCGATGTGTGTTCCAAATGCTAATCATTATCCCTTGCTTAATATACAGAAAGTAAGTATTTCTTACCTGAAAAGTAGAAGGTATTAATAAATGTTTGTAAATCTTTTGACCTGCTTAAATTATCTACTCTACAGACTCTGCTTTTATCCCTCTCATAGATTTACCAGTCCTTACACCCTTTGGCTCAGATTAATGAAAAGTCACAAGGATCCACCCAGAGAAGACGCTCTCATAAGCACCAACCACATGCCCAAACAAAGGAGGGGAAAGAGCTTCACTTATTTACCACCCCCTATTTGAGAACAAAGCTTTCCTTGTACAATTCCCCCCATCTTGTACCACCCTCCCTCTTTCCTTTGGCATAACTAGTATTTGGAAGAAAAAAGTAAACGGGAGGAAACAGTAGTGCCTCCTAGTGTCAGAGGTTTCTTTAAGTAGAACAGGCTGCTCGCCTACCAGGGCAAACAGAAGGTTACAGTAATAATATTTAGGTCTTCCCACTAGGGTGCCATGAGAAAGGGAAAAGGGGATCTTGAGAAAGGCCTTTTTAGCTCTTTTCCTGTTCAGCGTCCTCATCTGTAAACTGGAGGGAATGATATCCTTTGTCCTCTACCCTGTACGAAAACTGTAGTCCCCATCCTTACTCTTCTCTCCCCGCCCAGCCCCCCCTTCCCCTTCCACATGGACCCCATACACACACCCTCCCCAGGTGAAAATTATACCTTCCCCACACTGTTGTAACCTCTACACACCCCCGTGTACTTAGACGCGTGGGAGGAGGGCCTGTTGGGTTCCTGGTGGCTGTTTGGCTCTTTCTCTCTTTGGGTAAAGATGCTTAAACTCCAGATTAAAAGCTTTAGTCACTTGCTACCAAAGTCTCTTTGTATCTATAACTCAGTGCAGATTTACTTAGAATAGTTTCACTCCTTATCCCAAGTCTTTGGTGAAAAAGAAAATCCGCTAAGATCAAAAATATTGTCAGAAATTCCCGTGTAGGTGTGGATAAGTCACAATATTTTAGGAAATGATGGTAGGTAAGACTTCAGAAATGTCTAAAGGTGGCAACAGACCACTGATGCTAACACAGTCATTCCATTTTGGAGTAAAAGTATTGGCAGGAAAGCACTTAGAAGAATTTTCTTAAATTGTTGGCACTAATCTGTTTTGACCCATTTTATGTTTCACTATCATGAAAAACTCTTAGCTTTTCAAAGTATGGACCAAAGGTGACCACACTTTCATTTCTAACTCCAGAGACGAAGGGCTCCCTATATCAAGCCTAGACACTGCTCTAAAAAGGCCAGCTCTGGCACAGACCAATGAGCCACACCTAGCCAGGAGCTTACACAGTACTCTGCTTCATAAATATTTAATTTTAAAGCATTTGAGCAGCAGTTATTATATTTATCCGAATGATACAGTTTCTTTTCCAATGTATTTTACCTCTTTTCCTAAGGAGAACAATGAAAAGTTGTCTCATATTCAATGGCTGAAATAAATTTTAGCATTGCTTTCAGCTGTAACAGAAAAACTCACTAAGATTGAGAATGCATACTTGCATTCCCAGGTTATACAGGGCAGCTAAATAATGAAATTGTATTTATTATAAAAATAACACTTTTCATTATAGAAAATTTGGGGAAAATAAATAGGAAAATTACCTATGAGTCCACCTATTAAGGTATAACCATGATGAACATTTCAGTATGTTTTTCTTTTTGTCTTTTTTGCAGGCATATATCTATACCTAGGAAAAATAATATCTATATTTGCTGACTTATAATTATACTATTTATGTATTTCTCTTGTGCTATTTTTGCTTCTACTGTGAACACTTTAATGTCATTAGCTATGCTTAGGAAACACTTTCTAAAAGGTGTATAATAGTTGTAGACATAATTAATTTACTATTTCCTTGTTTTCTGATAGTTAGGACTTTTAAGATAATACTTAATTTAAAAATGTAATTTGAAAACAAATACCGAGTTCATTTAATATGCATTCCTTCCTTTGAATTTACAGAACTGGGTTTATAGGCCCCAAAGGTCAACGAATCTTCCTTCTTCTCAGAGGAGTCCTTGGTTCTAGTGCCATGATCCTTTTATACTACGCCTACCAATCAACATCCCTCGCTGATGCCACGGTTATCTCATTTAGCTGTCCAGTGTTTACGTCTATAATTGCTTGCATATTTCTCAAGGAAAAGTATAGCCCTTGGGACGCTGTCTTCACTGCATTCACAATCACCGGAGTGATCCTTATCGTGAGGCCGCCATTTTTGTTTGGTTCCGAAGTCGAGGAGACGGATAAAGACTATTCAGTTCACCTGAAGGGTGCTTTCGCAGCACTTGTCCACGCTGTGTTTGCTGCCGTGACTTTAGTTATCCTAAGGAAAATAGGGACATCTGTGGACTACATGTTGAGCATTTGGTATTATGTAGTAGCTGGCCTTACCGAGTGCGTCATTGCCCTTTCTATATTAGGAGAATGGAGTCTGCCGCACTGTGGGTTGGACAGGCTATTTCTCATACTAATTGGGCTGTTTGGTTTGGGAGGTCAGGTGTTTCTCGCAAAAGCCATTCAAATAGAAAAAGCAGGGCTAGTAGCATTAATGAAGACTATGGATGTGGTCTTTGCTTTTATCTTTCAGATTATTTTCTTTCATGATGTGCCGTCGTGGTGGACAGTGGGTGGCTCCTTATGTGTAGTAGCCAGTAGCATTGGAGCGGCCGTTCGTAAATGGTACCAGAGCTCCAAATAAAGCATCATTGCTGAAATGTGTATTTCTTTAAAGTACACCATCACCCCGTTGAGACATACCACCCGCCTACACACCTGGAAAATCTGCATTTACTTCATTGACTATATACATTTCATAGTTAAGGTACCATTTTTGAATATGGTATGTCTTTAATTAGTTGAGGATAGCCAGTCATTTGGGTGTAGCAATTATTATTTTTTGTGTATGTCAGTTATTTTCTGGTTTTGGTTTTGGCTTTGGTTGTTGGGGTGGCATTTGGTAAGAGAACACATCATTAGTTGAAGATTTTCATGTTTTGGTTTTGGCTTTGGTTGTTGGGGTGGCATTTGGTAAGAGAACACATCATTAGTTGAAGAAAAACTGCACAATTTTTTATGACTCAAGTATAAATATATGTAATTTTAAAAAGTGTATTTTTGGTACTTGGTGGGAAGAAATTTTAGATTCTCTTTTAGCAGTGTAGAGGCTAAGAAACTTATTGATAATAATGCTGCTGTATAATTAGTGTTGTATTGAGAATTCATTTGAAATGTAATCTCATTTAGGAGGCCAAAGCTGAAACCTGGAGTAGGTGCCTACTTAATGGTATTAATAAAACAAATGAATTAGCCTTATTTTCAAGGCTTTTATAAATTATTGTCATTCTTTTAACCCATATTTGTGCCTTTTCACTTTAATGCTGAAATTTTTATACATAAACAAAAAAAATCTTTAAATCACCAAATTTGGCTAATAGTTTTCTGTTTTAGTGGCATTAGCATTTGTAGCTACATTCTGTAAGTTTAATTGTCCTCTGTTTTTTTTGAAACTGCACTAAATTTTTCTCAACTTTCTAAGTTAAGGTGTTTAAAAATCATAAGAAAGAAATCTTGGCGTGGCCAGTGTGCACATTTCCATCCTGAAGTGTTTTCCTTATACTAGAAATGTGATTTTCTATAAATTCTCTTTGAATTTATGGTGTGATGCCAAATAAAATTTTCTCAGGGCTTTATTAGGTTGAACCATAAGAAATTGATGAGATTTTAACTTACAAAAACCATAGTTCCTTATGGTTCACCCTATTAAGATACCTCTCTTACCTTCTAAACCAAATACTTAGGGGACTTTGGAGTATATTTTTTTTAATTACTTTTTAAAATACAGTAATCCTAGTAAACTTATTTTTGTAGTCTTTTTCCCTTATGGAATTATATATAATAATGCTTCATGTTATATAGTAAATGTAAAGACCTGTGAATCCATGGTCGATTGATTTTTGTAGTTTCTTCAATAGGAAAAAAAAAATCACTGTTAAATTCTAGTATATCAGTATGATATTAAGTGTCAGTGCTGCACCATGATACTAACATCATGAATTCAAACGACACATTTTATGTCTGGAACTTCATCAGGCCAGTATTCTGCAGTTAAAGAGAGAATGTAATATTTAGGAAAACTTGGGAGGTTAATCAGGAAGTAGAGAGTACACGCAAATGGCTCTTTGTCACAGTGAACCCTTTACTGGTGAGGCTATAATGGTCTCCAGCTCTTACTGTGTCAGAGCTCTTATCTTAAGCCTACAGATTTGAAAGATTATAGGCTCTTTCCACTGTTTCATCACAATTCTTCCAAAGTAAGAAAGAACTTGGGCTTCTGAGGTTTATGTCTTGGTGAGAAAAGGATTTTTCCAGTAGTTCCAAGAGGAAATTTTTGGCTTGCTGATCTTCCCAAGCACTTCCCACCAGACAAATCCTAAATGAATTCTATTTAGGAAAGTCACACTATCTTTATAACTTTAGCCTAATCTGCAATATTAGAGTTTAGAGTTGCAAAAGCATCATTTTGCAAGTATGTTAGGTAATTATAGAATTAGAGCATCTTAGGGCTCAAGGGTTAGAGCTCCTCTTGTAGGAGACATGCTCCATGTTTAGGGATGCTAGGGAGGGGACCTGCCCAAGATGGGTTTCCATGGCCTTATTTACCCCTCCTTTAGTTCCATGATTAAGTATGGAAAGTAAACCACTGCTTGAGCTATATAAGGTAAATGAACTCTCAGGGAACCCTCTCCTGGTTCTTTACCTTGCACAATAAAGGAAACTATGGGACCTTAAAAGTTAAATCCCTTTGGGCCTGTACACTAGAGACATGTTTTATTTCAACAGTGCGGTTTAAGTGCTTGAATGTCACAATATATGACCAAAGTTGGAGAAAATGTTTCTTCTCTCAACTTTTACAGGGTGTGACTCTTAAATACTTTTATAATGTCCAAGGTATATACAAGGATATGTATTGTAACAATTACGGGTGCATATATTTTGCAAAGACTGTAGTTCCTATATCTTGAAAAGGGATCTATTTTCATAAAGTGGTTTTATTTTATAATTACTAATAAAATTAATATGAAAGAAAACTATTTTGGTTTTTATGATTATAGCATGTGTGCTAGCTAATACACCTTATTTCTTTTTTCATCCATGTGCTTCAAAATGTACTTCTTAAAGAGATTGACCTCTGGCCATTCAGTTGTGATGTAATAAATTTCAAATTGTTTATCTGTCTCTCTGATACTGTTACATCAAATCTAATGTCTCAGAAATAAAGGTCCTAATCTTATGTTCCAGTGAGGCCTTTATTTTTCTAGATCCTCAGAGCTTGGAGCAGCTTTTGTTCTTACAGCTAATCTTTTACTAAGTCGTGGAGTGTCTGTCTTCTTATTGTCTTGTGAATTCTTCTTTCCTCACCTTTCCACTGCTGCCGTCTTAGTCTGAGACTTGTCACCTCACACCTGAATCACCACAACAGTATCCTGGTTATCTGCTTCTAGACTCTTTCTTCCACTCAGATCCTTGTTCCACTGGCAGACTAATCTTCCTAAGGCCCTGCTTTCATTGTTACTCTGGTTCTCATGTAGCCACAGCAATGCCTTCTTATGCACCACATCACATCCAAATTATTCATTTGACCCTATTCCTGCTTTTCCAACTTGATTTCTTGTGTCCCAATACAAATTCGAAACTCGGGTCAGTCTCCCCACCAACTCCCACATTTGCCAAGAGATCCCTTCCTTTGTGTTTCGCCTGCTTTCTTTGCCCTCTCTTCTTTGCCCTCTAAAGCCTCTTAGCCTCCAATGGCTCAGCTGAGCTTCTGTTTCTTCCACTGTCTCCAGCTTCTCCCACCCACACTAATCCACCTTGGAAGAATGGATAAAGCACTGGATTAGCTGTCTGAAGATCTGGGTGTGGTGTAATCACTTTCCAGCTAGGCCCTTCCACTTAGTGCCCTTGAGCCTGTTTTCCTCATTTGCTTCAATTATTAAATAGAAAAATATTACTTGCCCCAACCCATGTTACAAATAAGTGTCATAGAACGACTTGTAGACCACAAAGGAGGACAAAAACACTTACGTATTGAACTGTGGTTACTATGGTAGAGTTGAGCATTCACTTCCTCTTCAAAATGATGCCTAGCCCAGGGTCCTTCCCCCTGAGCAGTCTCACCAGGAATGGTATGAACAGTTTTCTGGATTACAAACTTCATTTGGCTCCCTCCTGCTGGCAGAGAATTCTACTGTTGGACAGCTCTAATTTCCTGGCTGATCTGCCCATGTAGGGCTGCCAATGGTCACCAGTCTTTTTATCTTACCCATAGGTGTCACCGTCTTTCCAGTTCTGGCTTTAGCTCTGTGAGTATCGCACTTGGCTCTGACTAGGGGGGTGAGCCTGATTCTCTGTGTGTTTCACATATACTATTCTTCAAACTCAGCATGGCTCTTCTAGCCTCTTATCTTTTCACCCAATAAGCATAATTAGTCTACTGAGGGTAATCCAGTAGGAAGAGAGCCAGATCTCTTTGATAAGATGCTGGCCTCTGATCTAGGTGTATGGAGCCATGGTCAGTACTGGGCATGATGATTTGGTAATTACAGTGTAGGCTGGGCACGTGAAGCCTGGGCATTACCCCAAACACACTACTATATGACCCCTTTGGTCCCTTACATCAAATCTAATACAGCTACCACATTCACTTAGAGTTCTGCAAGAGGGACCCTCTGTGATCCACAAAGACCCATTCAAGTTTTAGCCTATTTGAACACCAGATTTGGAAAACCAGTTCACAACCCATGAAACTTGACACTGCCCATCATTTCCTGGAAATGGTGGGTGAGGATTTATAGCAGGAGGGTAAGGAGCAGACATATCTGGTGTCAAGGTAGGGCAGAAAATGTTATACCACAGAAGTCCAGTCCACAAGAAAAGGTTCCACTGGGTTCCACAAGATGCTATGCCAGCTATCACCTCCTAAGCCAGATTTTGCAACACTATGAAACAATGCTATTTTTATCACTAATTTAAAAAAATAGTGACTTTTCATAAGAAAAGTTATTTATGTTATTTATGTTATAATGGAATCATTTTAAATAAACAAATGGAAACTTTTTAGTTTTGCTTTTAAATATTGTAAAATAGGAGCAAGGGCGGCTGAGCTGAAGTGTCTGTGCAGGTGTTTCGCTCGAGGAACGAGGAGCTCTGGTCTGAAGTGAAGCGTACAAGGCCTCTGCATGCCACCCGCTGTGAGCAAGTGACGCTAGACTCAGCGTGAAGGAAAAGAAAAAAAAAAAAGGACCTCCCCAGCAGTCCCAGAATTCTTTGATTGTCTGGTGTGCTGACTAAGGCCCTCACTAAGGCCACTAACAAATCAAGCCCATCTTATCAACTGACAACACATGCTGGAACCATGATGGATCATTAGATATCAAGTCTTCTATCAAGACTTCTATCAATACTTGATGTTCTGGGACTGGAAAATATCAATATGAATAGAAGAACTTCAAAGCTGCTAAACAGCCGTGTGGATTAAAGGCTTTTGGCGCTCCAGCCAGGCGTCAGGGCTGTGTCTCTGAGGTGGGAGAACCAACCTCAGGACACTGGTCCACAAGAGACCTCCCAGCTACACGCAATATCAAAGGGCAAAAATCTCCCAGAGATCTCCATCTCAACACCAAGACCCAGCTTCACTCAAGGACCAGCAACGAACAGTGCTGGACACCCTATCCCCAACAAAGAGCAAGACAGGTCTACAGCCCCATCCATTAGCAGAGAGGCTGCCTAAAATCATAATAAGGCTACCAACATCCACAAACACACCACCAGACGTGGACCTGCCCACCAGAAAGACAAGATCCAACCTCATCCACCAGAACAGAGGCACTAGTCCCCCCAACAAAGAAACCTACTCAACCCACTGAACCAACCTTAGCCACTGGGGAGAGACACCAAAAACAACGGGAACTACGAACCTGCAGCCTGCAAAAAGGAGACCCCAAACACAGTAAGATAAGCAAAATGAGAAGACAGAAAAACACACAGCAGATGAAGGAGCAAGATAAAATCACACCAGACCTAACAAATGAAGAGGAAATAGGCAGTCTACCTGAAAAAGAATTCAGAATAATGATAGTAAAGATGATTCAAAATCTTGGAAATAGAATAGACAAATTGCAAGAAACAGTTAACAAGGACCTAGAAGAAATAAAGAGGAAGCAAGCAACGATGAGCAACACAATAAATGAAATGAAAAATACTCTAGATGGGCTCAGTAGCAGAATAACTGAGGCAGAAGGACAGATAAGTGACCTGGAAGATAAAATAGTGGAAATAACTACTGCAGAGCAGAAAAAAGAAAAAAGAATGAAAAGAACTGACGACAGTCTCAGAGACCTCTGGGACAACATTAAACGCACCAACATTCGAATTATAGGGGTCCCAGAAGAAGAAGAGAAAAAGAAAGGGACTGAGAAAATATTTGAAGAGATTATAGTTGAAAACTTCCCTAATATAGGAAAGAAAATAGTCAATCAAGTCCAGGAAGCACAGAGAGTCCCATACAGGATAAACCCAAGGAGAAACACGCCAAGACACATAATAATCAAACTGTCAAAAATTAAATACAAAGAAAACATATTAAAAGCAGCAAGGGAAAAACAACAAATAACACACAAAGGAATCCCCATAAGGTTAACATCGGATCTTTCAGCAGAAACTCTCCAAGCCAGAAGGGAGTGGCAGGACATATTTAAAGTGATGAAGGAAAAAAACCTACAACCAAGATTACTCTACCCAGCAAGGATCTCATTCAGATTTGATGGAGAAATTAAAACCTTTACAGACAAGCAAAAGCTGAGAGAGTTCAGCACCACCAAACCAGCTTTACAACAAATGCTAAAGGAACTTCTCTAGGCAAGAAACACAAGAGAAGGAAAAGACCTACAAGAACAACCCGAAACAATTCAGTAAATGGTAATAGAACCATACATATCGATAATTACCTTAAATGTAAATGGATTAAATGCTCCCACCAAAAGACACAGACTGGCTGAATGGAAACAAAAACAAGACCCATATATATGCTGTCTACAAGAGACCCACTTCAGACCTAGGGACACATACAGACTGAAAGTGAGGGGATGGAAAAAGATATTCCATGCAAATGGAAATCAGAAGAAAGCTGGAGTAGCAATTCTCATATCAGACAAAATAGACTTTAAAGTAAAAACTATAACAAGAGACAAAGAAGGACACTATATAATGATCAAGGGATCGATCCATGAAGAAGATATAACAATTGTAAATATTTATGCACCCAACATAGGAGCACCTCAATACATAAGGCAAATACTAACAGCCATAAAAGGGGAAATCGACAGTAACACAATCATAGTAGGGGACTTTAACACCCCACTTTCACCAATGGACAGATCATCCAAAATGAAAATAAATAAGGAAACACAAGCTTTAAATGATACATTACACAAGATGGACTTAATTGATATTTATAGGACATTCCATCCAAAAACAACAGAATACACATTCTTCTCAAGTGCTCATGGAACACT
>NC_041233.1:51962243-52022915 GCF_002837175.3 Physeter macrocephalus
AGGCCCGCATACCACCAAAAAAAAAAAAAAAAACAAAACAAAGATTAAACCCATCCCTTCTATTTCATGAGGTTCTGACAGTTTGAAATGCAGCTAAATACCAGTTTGTAAATTTGAAACCTCTTTAATGTGGAGTTTAATTTTAGAATTGTGAAGTTAAATAACTCTAAATCTATATAAGAGGTCCAGATTATGTACCCGAGAGACAGCAAAGGAACAATAAGAATCCAATTAGCCCATGGTCATTGGGTCATATCAAATTGTCTCCATTACTTCCTATGTATGTGCTTTGGTTCCTCTGTATGTGTACTTTAGAAAACTCAGAAGACTTTGCTACTCTGTAGGGTAGCACATGCATTGATACAACTTCTATGAAGGGCAATTTGACAACATCGATAATTTACAGATGCCCATATTTTTTCACCGAGAAATTCCATTTCAGGAATTTGTCTTATAGATATACTTGGTTACTGCAAAATGACATATACAAGATTATTTATTACAACATTACTTAATAGCAAAAAACAGAACTCGCCTGAATGTTCCTCAGTAGGGTACTGGTTAAACAAGTAATGGTACCTACACAAAATACAATGGCATTAAAAGTAAATTAAGCCACACCATTGTAAAGCAATTACACTCCAATAAAAATGTTAAAAAAAAATAGAGAGCAAGGGAGCTTTGCATGCATGGATGTGGGATAATCTTCAAGATAAGTGAAAAAAGCAAGACTCAGATAGTAGCAGAGTATGTGATCAATTGTGTAAAAGGAGGGTAAACAATATTCCAGGAAGATACACAAGAATCTGGTGACATTGGTTGCCTTTAGGGAGAAGAATTTGGTGGCTGAAGAACAGGGTGGAAGGGAGACTTTTCACTGCATCCCGTTTTATACCTTTTGAATTTTGAGCTATGTGGATATATAACATAGTCCAAAAATAAAATAGAAAATAAAACTGGTAGAACAAAAACAATAAGATGACTTGACAGAAAAGAAAGGAGGGGATGAAAGAGAGAAATAGAGATATATATACATACAGACAGACATACATAGAGAAATGTTTACTGTTTTAATCTGATTTATCACCTGGCTCACCATCACTGACTTATTTTCTCCTCTTTCCCTTATCTAGCTTACAAATCAGACTTAAATTCCCACTTACTCCATGACTGAAAAAAATACGAAAGGAAAATCTGAATTTTCCCTAAGATCCCCCAAAACATTGCCCAGCTGTGAGCCAAATATCTGCCTTTCCACAGCACCAAAATTTTTTTAATTAAAAAATTTTTTTTAATATTTATTTATTTATTTATTTTGGCTGTGTTGGGTCTTAGTTGCGGCACGCGGGCTCTTTTGTTGTGGCACGCAGGCTTATCTCCCTAGTTGTGGCACATGGGCTCCAGAGCGCGCGGGCTCAGTAGTTGGGGCATGAGGGCTTAGTTGCCCCGCGGCATGTGGGATCTTGGTTCCCCAACCAGGGATTGAACACGCATCCCCTGCATTGGAAGGCAGATTCTTAACCACTGGACCACCAGGGAAGTCCCCAAAATTATTTTTACATGGAAAGTAATATTTATTAAACATGTCCCATCCAGGACAAGAGCTTCTTGATCTTTGTCTCATTCAATCCTTGCCAACTCTGGGAGATGGGTTGATTGGGAAATTAAAGTTCAAAGAGGTTGAAGGGGGTCACCTACCTGGTAAAGTGCCCTCACTAGTAAGTGATGGAATTGAGCCACTGTCCTAAGTCTGTCTTATCCCAAAGACCTTGACCTTTCCAATACCTCACATCTCCTACCTAGCTGGGGTAGAATACAGGACAGGGAAACACTGTGGTGTTTGTCACTGTGGTGAAAGGATTGTTTTTTCTTTCTTTCTTTTTTCTTTTTACTTATTATTATTATTATTATTATTCATGGCTGTGCCACATGGCATGCAGGATCTTCTCCGACCAGGGATCAAACCTGTATCCCTGGAGTGGAAGCTCAGAGTCTTAACTACTGGACCACCAGGGAAGTCCGAAAGGATTGTTTCTTGATTTGGGGATCTGGAGGTATGTATGCCCTTCTCCTATCTCCTCCCCTCTCATGTAGCAAGAGCTGGATGTGAGAGTATAGAAGGTGGTGACAACACTGCATATATTTTAGTTTTATTTCTTTCATTCTATTAATCAATAGGTATTGAGCAGTAGCCATGTACAATCACAGTCAAAACCAGGAAACATCAAATATTGTCAAGCCCTCAAAATGGTCAAAATGACATGCAAACATGACATATATACACATTGTGTAATCAGTACACCTGGGCTACAGCAAGATACTGCCCAAGCACCTAGAAATGAGATAGCCTCCTGAGGTCTCAAAGAAGGGAAGAACAGAGCTGTGCAGTGCTGCCTAAATACACAGACTTGAACCTTGGGCCAGCTGCATTCAGCCATAACTTCCCTAGATGCACTAAGAACATTTCTAAGGGTGTAACACACCAATCAGGAGGACTGGCCAGCCTCAGGAGCAGGAAAGGACGGTGGCTGTGGCAGACGTGTTCCCATTGTAGAGATGGGATGCACCAAGACGGGGAGTTCCCAGCTTTTCTCCCTAAAGTACCCCTAATAGCTGAGGAGAGTCCGAGGCATAGCTATAAGCATAGCAACAATACCCACTACCCTTTATTTTGTCCTTCTAGTGTCAGCTACTGTCCTAACTGCTTTTTGTGCTCTGGCTCACTGAACCTTGCTATGCTGTGGGGAAGGCTGTTTATTGTCTTCACTTCATTGTTGAGGAAACAGAGGCTTGGAGAAGTTAAATGACTTGTCCAAGGTCATGTAGCTAATAAGTGGCAGAGCCTGGGTCTTAAAATCCTCCTGTGTCAATCCCCAAGCCTCTGCTTCTGACTCTGCTGCTCTATTGCTCACCCCAAGCCTGAAGCTGCCCATGTCAAGCTCAAAGGTTCTTTGAGGCTTCATGCTTTTTAAAAAATTTATGTAATGTTTTGCATCCTAATTAATAATATATCGGTGTGGTTTTTTTTTTTTTTTTGGTGGTATGCGGGCCTTCCTCTGTTGTGGCCTCTCCCGTTGCAGGCCTCTCCCGTTGCAGAGCACAGGCTCCGGACGCGCAGGCTCAGCGGCCATGGCTCACGGGCCCAGCCGCTCCGCGGCATGTGGGATCCTCCCAGAGCGGGGCGCGAACCCGGTTCCCCTGCATCGGCAGGCGGACGCGCAACCACTGCGCCACCAGGGAAGCCCTATCGGTGTGTTTTAGTGTAAAGATATTATTTTAAATGACTAATTCGGTTATTTAACTTCTTATCCCCCAAATCTCTGGTACCCTAGGAAAATGTGTCAAGTTTAGCCTGGGTTTGTGTACCCTCGACACCCTGCCATATAGCCCATGGGACTCTTCAACTTGATTTTAAGAAACATTATCCAAAGATCAAGCAGTCAAGTCCCCAAGCTACTAACACTACAATTATAAAATCAACACCCCTTATTCCTTGTATATCCATAGTATATCAAGTATCCATGTGATTATAATTTGGCTTCTCACATACCTTAAGTACAAAAGAAAATGGACTAAGCAAAAGATTGAGCACCTAGTTCCCTAAACTGTTCTATTTCTCACTGTATATTAATAAAACTGGCACATGTTCCACACATGTCTCCATGTACTTGGTTATTGTGACTCTTCCCAGAGAAATATATTGTATTCCCAGCACCCCGCGTCCCCTTTCTTGCAAGTAATACTCCTGTATTACTCATGGTAATTATGCTAGCTGCTATCATACCCCCCAAATCTCAGAGATGTGTCAATGGCGTTTTATTTCTTAGTAACATCACAGTCTGATGTAAACTGTAAGCTCACTGTAGTCTCCCCTTTAAGTGGTGTATATTTTACAGTTACAGCACATCTCAGCTGAGACCAGCCACATTTCAGGTGCTCAGTGGTTACATGTAACTAGTGGCTGTCTGACAGCACAATTCTAGAAAGTGCTGGGAGGAAAGGAGGGTTATAGTAACAGCTACCATTGTTACTGTAGCTGCCACATGCCAGCATATTTCAAAGCTCCTTACACATTTCTCTCATTTGATCCTTGGAATAACCTTATAAGATTGATGTTCTTTTCCCTATTTTACAGTCTTAGAGCGTTTAAGAGATTTGTGAGGCAACATAACTAGCAAAGAACAGAGATCTGACCCAAAGCACTTTCTAACTGATCTCATGCTTCCCATTTACAGATACAAGAAGATGAATTGCTCTGGACTTCACCCCAAAGGTCATGAAACAGCACAGGGCCTAATCAAAGCTCAAAGGAACGGCACTAATATCACCAGTAAGGTGTGCAACCAAACCAGCCATTCCCTGTGAAAGCAAAGAGGCACCTACTATGCAGATTAGAGAAGCAGAAACAAGGTGCTAATAAACTTCCCCAGCAAAACAATATTCTTTAAGAAGCAATGGTGAGGGAATGAACAAAGTGAAGAGAAAAGGAAAGCTATGCTAACCAGAAAGAGATTAGTGAGTTTGAACGTTAACAAAGGGCAAAAGTTGGTGATATAAAAATAATCACAACCTTGGCAGATAAACATGCAATTTCAATAAAGCAAGTGGAAGTGGATGCCACAGGTCCTACTTGTAAAGTTGCTCTTGGGAAGAGGAGGAACCAGAGCCTGGGGCCAGGTCAGGGGTTATCAGGATTGACTGTGGAAAGCAAGTCAAAGGAAGAGCCAAGGTCACAATGGAGACAAAGATGTGCAACCATCCAAGGTGTGCTGTTAGAACACCACGTCTGGCAGGCTTGTACCAGCTAACAAGATAGACACAGCTGCTTACATGTGCTCAGCTAGAACTAATGCCAAAAGCAAGAATCCATATAAACAGTCCTCAATGAAAGAACATCATGCTAAATTTATTAAATCCCTACATTATGCCTTTTCTATATTTAGAGTTTAAATGTCTTTTATTAACGAAACGATGGTAATAGTGGATTCCCATTGTTTGGATGGCTTTGCCTATCTTTATTTTTATGTCCTTACCTGGCAAATGTAGAAGTTGACAATTTTATATCGGTCCTCCAGTTTTATCATTTAAAAACATTTTAGCAGTATATAAAATCAAAAAAGCACTGCTTAAGATTCCATCCTTTTTCATGTGTACCAGATTTTGCTTCTCTCTGGTATAATTTCAACTACTCCTTCTACCGTAGCTCCATCCCCTCAGTGCATAAATATGCTCAAATTTCTTCCAAGTAAACCAAATTAAATGAAACCTTCCTTAAACTCTCCTCCTTTCCTCTCTAGATACACCTGAGCACCGGTTTCTTCTTTAACTTCCATTCTTTCCTCAACCCCCCAACTGTTTATCCCTCTAATATTGCACACTGGCAATTGAATATTAAAAAATTTTGCAATAGTTTCTCCACCAAAATAAAGATTAATTCAAACCTGTTATTCAAGTATAATGCTTTCCCTTCTGGTAGAATCACCATTAAAACACTATTGCCGGGCTTCCCTGGTGGCGCAGTGGTTGAGAGTCTGCCTGCCGATGCAGGGGACACGGGTTCGTGCCCCGGTCCGGGAAGATCCCACATGCCGCGGAGCGGCTAGGCCCGTGAGCCATGGCCGCTGAGCCTGCGCCTCCGGAGCCTGTGCTCCGCAACGGGAGAGGCCACAACAGTGAGAGGCCCGCGTACCGCAAAAAACAAAACAAAAGAAAAAAAACACTATTGCCTTCTTCCTATTTAATCACCTTCAGAGGGCCCAGTATTACATTAAATAGTCCTTTGTCAGTTTACCTTGGGAACTTAGACAAGTTCATAAGCTCTGTATAAGAGAAAAGCCATGTTCCAAACTGGCTTTCAAATACATTTTGTTTTTCTTTTATCTTTTAATTTTGACGTAATTTCAGAACTACAGAAACACAGCAAGAACTGTACAAATAATTCCCACTACCTTTTCACCCAGATTCCCCAAAAGTGAACATCTGAGAGTCTACAGACGTGATGCCATTTACCCCTTGCATTATTCAGGGTTCTCCAGAGAAACAAACCGATAGGAGATATATACATATCTTGAGAGAGATATGTATGGGCATGGGGTGGGGGGCAGCAGTTTAGATTAAGGAATTGGCTTATGCAGTTATGGGGGCTGGCAAACATGAAATCTGTAGGGCAGCCCAGCAGGCTTGAAATTCAGGTGAGAGTTGATGTCGCATTCTCGAGTCTGAATTTCACAGGGCAACAGGCTAGAAATCAGGCGACTGTCTACATTGCAGTCTTAAAAAGAATTTCTTCTTCTTTGGGAAACCTAAGTCTTTACTCTTTAAGGCCTTCAACTGATTGGATGAGGCCCTCCCACATTATGGAGTATAATCTGGTTTACTCAAAATCTGCTGATTTAAATGTTAATCATATTTTAAGAATATCTCCACACCAATATCTAGATGCCCAGCACCTGGGCATCATCGCCTAGCCAAGTTGACACATAAAATTAACCATCACATCCCTAAAATTCTGCATTGTCTATTTCCTTCAAAAGCATATTCTCTCAATAACTACAGTAAAATTTGCAAAATCAGGAAATTAACATCAGTATAATGCTAATGTCTAATATACTGACTTTATTCAAATTTTACCATTTTCCCAATAGCCAAAAAAAAAAAATATGGACAGTTCTAAAGTGAACAAGAAAAATGTTTACAAGTCAGAAACTGCTACACAGAAAGTAATTTTAATGAAAGGATTGTTGATTTTTTCAGTGCTTCTAATTGAGGAAATTAAAAGTTGGCCATTCTCTGATGGACTCAATCAATTTTTGGAATTTGATATTCAAAATCCCAAAGTCTGGTACCCGGCTAAAGATTCCATCCTTTCTCATATGCTTTAAGAACTTGTTTTTCTAATTCCTCAAACTTTCTACTTCTATTGGCCCTCCTTCTGCATATAAATATGTTCATGTCTCTCCCATCTTCAAGCCAAACAAAAGCAAACAAATCCTTTTCTAATTCCAACCTTTCCTTTTTGCTGTTATCCTAGTTCTCTCCATCAAATTTAGACTTCTAGAAAGAATCACCCACACCTGTCTCATATTCCTCCTCCCCACCCCATTTACTCCTCAGTTTAGTAGATACCAAATCCATCTGCGTCCCTTTTCCTTGCTTGAATATCCCCAATTTTGTTTGCTCAGGCAAAGTGACCCACAACCCAACCTTAGGAGAGGGGCTAAGGTGGGAGTGAATTTCAATTACCATGATGATCTAATCCACTTGCCAGTGATTCGCATAGAAAGGGGCAAAGAAACCAATTCTGGTTAATGAGATGAGAAGGAAAGTTTATACACAATATCTCTGGGAAAGATTTCCTTATTCTCACAATGAGGTTTCTGATAAGAACCTTTTCTGCTTTGTAAGGAGGTGATGCTTGGAGCCACTGCAGCCTTTTGCAACCATGAGGACATCTAGCCAAAGGCATCCATTGACTGATAAAACTCAACGGCACTCTGAGTGGTAGTTAACATTTTGCAAGCTAGCAAATCATTTATTAGATAATTAGTCATTTATCTCCCCAGTATTCAAGGTAATAAAAAATCCATCATTTAAAAACTTTATTTTTCAATTTTTAAACATCCTAATTATTTACTAATATTGCAAAGCATTATTTCTTATCCTCCCTTTTTTTCCATTTTTTGCAAATGCACATTATTTCAGTTATGTTGTATAAAATGAGCAACTGATGGAAACCTTAAGAATTTAACCACTGGGGACTTCCCTGGTGGTGCAGTGGTTAAGAATCTGCCTGCCAATACAGGGGACATGGGTTCAAGCCCCGGTCTGGGAAGATCCCACATGCTGCAGAGCAACTAAGCCCGTGCGCCACAACTACTGAACCTGCGCTCTAGAGCCCGCGAGCCACAACTACTGAGCCCACGTGCCACAACTACTGACGCCCGTGTGCCTAGAGCCCGTGCTCTGCAACAGGAGAAGCCACCGCAATGAGAAGCCTGAGCACCGCAACAAAGGGTAGCCCCCGCTTGCCACAACTAGAGAAAGCCCACACACAGCAACAAAGACCCAGTGCAGCCAAACCGCAATGAGAAGCCTGTGCACAGCAATGAAGAGTAGCCCCTGCTTGCCAAAACTAGAGAAAGCCCGCGTGCAGCAACGAAGGCCCAACGCAGCCAAAAATAAATAAATAAATAAAGAATTTAACCACTGGACATGGCATTATATTTAAGACAAAATTCCAAGGGCCCACTAGTTAGTTTTTAAATAATAATTTGCACTGGAATGTCCCAGGAACCATCAGTTAATGGCAGTGCTATGTTAGTCATGGTTCTCAGCTTTCCAAATCAATATGAATTACTTTAATGTAATATTTTTCTAAGGTTCTGTTTCTAAGGTTCACAGAAACTTAGAACCTTTATTGTGTATGGTCCTTTCAAAAGGCTGCCCGGCAGCTTGGTCTATGATTTTTCAGCAAAGATAGCAGTATTTCAAACAGGAAAGCTTTTAAGATTCTGAAATCATTTACAGAAAATCATTTAGTGAAGTGGCTTAGTACTCATTATCAAAGAATGTTGATATGGATGTCTGCCTGGACTACGCTTTAGGGAAAAAAGAATTGTCAAAATACCTTTGAGGCTATACACGCAGGATCCCCTTGGTTTAGAGCTCAGTTTTACCAGTAGATGTCGCTATAGTCAGACATTATTTTAGAAAAAGATAAAGGTGACCTCCTTAGCATTTAAAGGCTGTCAGAAGAAGCAAACAAGCTCTTCTACACCTAAACATGTGCTTTTTTTTTTTTAAGAAAACGCAGTAGGCATCTAATAAATGTTTTCTGAGTGAATTAATGAATAATCAATGTAAATTAATTATTCTGCCTTGAAATCTCTGTGACTGAGTTATATTGATAGGAATGTCAGAGGCAAAGCTTTAGAATTTGCAAAATAAAAATGAGCTCTAAGATATGAGCAGACAAGTTTAGAAGAAAACAACTTGTCTAGAGTCCATTCATGAGATGGGGCATGAGAATTCAAGCAATTCGACTTCGCAGACATTAACTGCATCCATTCTATGTCAGCAATGAGCGAGGTTCTACTAGAAACAGCGGGAGATGTGGTACCTAGGGCTCCATGGGACAGTGAAGCAGAGGCCATTTGTTCTGTCCTCCATCCGTGAAAGGGGGAAGGGATAGATTTTCCTGGCAACACAGTCAGACACAAGTTCTCAAATCTGGGAGAAGGGGCCAAGAAACAATTTCCTAGCTCACTAGCTCATTTAACACCCACTTTCCCTTTTTTTAGCAGAGGTTGTCCTGCACATGACATAAAGACATTATGCAAGCAGTTTACAAAGCTTTAAGAAAACGCAGTAGGCATCTAATAAATGTTTTCTGAGTGAATTAATGAATAATCAATGTAAATTAATTATTCTGCCTTGAAATCTCTGTGACTGAGTTATATTGATAGGAATGTCAGAGGCAAAGCTTTAGAATTTGCAAAATAAAAATGAGCTCTAAGATATGAGCAGACAAGTTTAGAAGAAAACAACTTGTCTAGAGTCCATTCATGAGATGGGGCATGAGAATTCAAGCAATTCGACTTCGCAGACATTAACTGCATCCATTCTATGTCAGCAATGAGCGAGGTTCTACTAGAAACAGCGGGAGATGTGGTACCTAGGGCTCCATGGGACAGTGAAGCAGAGGCCATTTGTTCTGTCCTCCATCCGTGAAAGGGGGAAGGGATAGATTTTCCTGGCAACACAGTCAGACACAAGTTCTCAAATCTGGGAGAAGGGGCCAAGAAACAATTTCCTAGCTCACTAGCTCATTTAACACCCACTTTCCCTTTTTTTAGCAGAGGTTGTCCTGCACATGACATAAAGACATTATGCAAGCAGTTTACAAAGCTGTCATATTATTCAGAAGTTTGATACTGATTATATATATATAATATGTATTATATTCATTTTGAGTACTTGCTAAGGGGCACACTCTGTACCAAGTCCCTGATCTGATTTGATCCTCCCAAAAGCTCTGTGAGGCAGGAAATTTTATTATCCTCATTTTTAGATATGAAGTGTCTGAAAAACATGGGGCTGGGGGATTGAGTGCTTAAACAATTTATCCAAGATCACCCAGTCAATGAATGGTAGAACAAGAGTCAAACCTAGCCCTGTGTAAAGCACTCTGCTGTGCTCTTTCTTAGTTCATTATTTCAAGGCAACAGGCTCTATTAGTGTTTGATCAGATAAAATATGGAGTCATGTTGTTTAAGTTGACTTTACCCCCCCCAGAAATAAACTCACATATATATAGTCAGTAAATTTACCATAAAGAAGCCAAGAGTACAAAATAGAGAAAGGACAGTCTCTTCGATAAACGGTATTGGAAAACTGGATATCTGCATGCAAAAGGATAAAACTGGATCACTACCTTACACACCATACACAAAAATTAATTCAAAATGAATTAAAGGGACTTCCCTGGTGGTACAGTGGTTAAGAATCCGCCTGTCAAGGCATGGGACATGGGTTCAATCCCTGGTCTGGGAAGATCCCATGCCACGGAGCAACTAAACCTGTGCGCCACAACTACTGAGCCTTCACTCTAGAGCCCCGAGCCACAACTACTGAGCCCATGTGGCACAACTACTGAAGCCCGTGCGCCTAGAGCCCGTGCTCCGCAACAAGAGAAGCCACCGCAATGAGAAGCCCAAGCACCGCGATGAAGAGTAGCCCCTGCTCTCCCCAACTAGAGAAAGCCCATGCTCAGCAACAAAGACCCAACACAGCCAAAAATAAATAAATAAAATAAATAAATTTACAAAATGGATTAAAGACTTGAACATCAAGACCTGAAACCATAAAAATCCTAGAAAAAAACAGGCAGTAAGCATCTTGATATCATGATTGCTCTCCCCAACTAGAGAAAGCCCATGCTCAGCAACAGAGACCCAACACAGCCAAAAATAAATAAATAAAATAAATAAATTTACAAAATGGATTAAAGACTTGAACATCAAGACCTGAAACCATAAAAATCCTAGAAAAAAACAGGCAGTAAGCATCTTGATATCATGATTTTTTGGATTTGACAACAGAAGCAAAGGCAATAAAAGCAAAAATAAGCAAGTTAGACTACAGCAAACTTAAAAACTTCCGCATGGCAAAGCAAGCCATCAACAAAATGAAAAGGCAACTTATGAATGGAAGAAAATATTTGCAAATTATACATCTGATAAGGGGTTGATATCCAAAATACATAAAGAATTCATACAACTCAATAGCAAAAAAAAAATGCAAACAATCCGATTAAAAAATAGGCAGAGGATCTGAATAGACATTTTCTCAAAGACATACAGATAACCAACAGGTACATGAAAAGATGCTGAACATCACTAATTATCAGGGAAATGCAAATCAAAACTCCAATGAGGTATCACCTCACTCCTGTTAGAACAGCTATTATCACAAAGACAAGGAATAACAAGTGTTGGTGAGGATGTGGACAAAAAGGAATACTTGTTCACTGTTCATGGGAATGTAAATTGGTAAAACCACTATGGAAAACAGTATGGAGTTTCCTCAAAAAATTAAAAATAGGACTACCATATGACCCAACAATTTCACTCCTTTGTAATCATCCAAAGGAAAAAAAACACCAACTTGAAAAGCTATCTGCATCCCCTTGTTCATTGCAGCATTATTTACAATAGCCAAGACTGGAAAAAACCTAGGTTCATTTCATACACACACACACACACACACACACACACACACACACACACACACACATCAACTGTAAAAAGGAAATCTTGCCATTTGCAACAACAAGGGTGGACCTTGAAGGCATTATTCTAAGTGAAATAAGTCAGACGGAAAAAGACAAATACTGTATGATCTCACTTATATATGGAATCTAGATAATAATAATAATAAACCCTAAATTCACAGATACAGAGAACAGATTGGTAGTTGCCAGAGGTGGAGGATGGAGGGTGGGTCAAATGGGTGAATGTGGTCAAAAGGTACAAACTTCCAGTTATAAAATAAATGAGTCTTGGAGATACAATGTACAGAAAGGTAACTATAGTTAATAATATTGTATTTTATTTTTGGAAGTTGCTAAGAGAGTAGATCTTAAAAGTTCTCATCACAAGAAAAAAATTGTAGCTATATATGGTAATGGATTTTTAACTAGCTCTATTGTGGTGATCATTCACAATATATAAATATCGAATCATTATGTTGTATACCTAAAACTAATATAACGTTATGTCAATTATATCTCAATCTTTTAAAAAGTTGACTTTACCTGAATCATCGTTTTAAAAATCTTCATTATTGAGCCATGCCTATGAACAGGCACTCTGCAGTGTGCTAGGAGAAGGGGAATATAAAGGCATGAGAGCCAAGTGCCCTAGAAGAAATTGTAATCGAGTGGAAGTAGAGATGGGGTGTGTGGAGATGAGGAGGAACTTGAATGAGGAAGGTCACCCAGCCTCTGTCCTCTCTACACAGCTCAGAAGGATT
This sequence comes from Physeter macrocephalus, assembly GCF_002837175.3. Classification (NCBI taxonomy): domain Eukaryota; kingdom Metazoa; phylum Chordata; class Mammalia; order Artiodactyla; family Physeteridae; genus Physeter; species Physeter macrocephalus. Next base: position 51,974,775 of record NC_041233.1, read on the forward strand.
TGGGGAAAGTGGAGAAGATTTGGAGCAGCTGCTGTGAGGAATGTGTGAGGTTAAATAATATATCTGGGAGAAGCAAGGATTATTTCAGGATCCTTTCCACTCAGAATTAAGGGAGCTTATTTTCTCAGATTTTCCAAAATAAAGTTCACCTCTGGCTAGAGCTCAAGCTTGAAGAATTTCAGTTCAGAATTTAGTCTTGTTTCTTGAAAATCTGTGAGCACTTAAAATTTTTTAGCATGAAAATATATAATTGATAATACTACATTAAGGAGAAGGAGGCCGAATTGCTTACTTGACTTTCAGTGTTGATTATCTATTCAACTTACTATTTCTTATTGTCGCCTCACTTCTGAAATAAACAATGAAGTAAGAAACGTTTTCAAAGCCAAAGTTGAAATTATAAGACAAACCTAAATTTAGGGACATTTGTGTTTGTATTTTCAAGTATGTGGGCTTATTGCCCTAATCCTTACATTTTTAACAATGTCATCTGCTTGCTTTGTGTTTCTTCATAAATGTGTAGAAATTTTCTGGCTCCACTGGGATGTTTTCAATTCTGCTCTATTCCACTTAAAATATTTTGTTAAATTATCTCATTGCATTTTATGTTTAGAAATCCTTTCTTTGAGACATTCCATCTTGCTTCTGGCGAGGGAGGTAAATCTGGTGAGTTGATTGTTAATTACTAAATGGAATTTCTTCAGATTCAAATCTTCCCCCACCCACTTTGCCTCAGAGCAGGTAAAAAATGTTGCTCTGGAAAAATTACAGGATAAGTATCTTTAAATCTAAATGGGCTTAATAACCAAGCCCATAACCAGTGTATTTTTCCAGAGTGACTTTAAAAACCATATATAAATTCATTATTAAAGCCGTAAACAAGGGGAAAAACTCCCAAAATAGGAAACACAAATGGCTAATAAATATATGAAAAAATTTCAACCTTACTACAAATAAAGAAAAGTACCTTAACAGAGCAATGAGTCCTTTTAACTTTAAGTTTTGGATTTTTGCTTTTTTTTTTTTTTTAATGACAATATTCAAGATTGGCAAGAGGGTTCAAATTGCCAGATGGCACCATGGTTGGGAATATAAACTGGTAAAATCTTTTTGAAAATAAATCCAGGGACTTCCCTGGATTTATGCGGTTCAGTGGTTAAGACTCCGCGGTCCCACTGCAGGGGGCGCAGGTTCGATCCCTGGTTGGGGACTAAGATCCCGCATGCTGCAAGGCGCCACCAAAAAAATTTTTTTAATTTTAAAAATAAATATGCAGTATGTATTATACCCTGTGGCCCAGTAACTCTACTTCTAGGAGTCTTCCTAAGAAAGTAATCTGAACACAGAAAAAAAAAAAAAAAACCTTTACATGAAGATATTTCATTTTATAATTTATAATAATAAAAATGTAAATAACTATTTCCCTATTCGAGTATATTAGGCTTTTTAATTTATTATTTTTATTATTATTATTATTTGGCTGCACTGCATGGCTTGTGGGATCTTAGTTCCCTGAGCAGGGATTGAACCCAGGCCATGGCAGTGAAAGCACCGAATCCTAACCACTGGACCGCCAGGGAACTCCCAATATTAATTTTTTTTTAAAGTAATATTCATAGATTAGAATCTTATGCATTTTTTCACAATTATGTTTATAATGATAGAAATAAGGGAAAATAATTGTGGTATAATACTAAATGGAAAAGCAAGGGAGTGCATATATATAAGTAAATATGAGTAAAAACACATAAAATCTATATATACATATAAGTATATATACATACATGTCCATTCTGTAAAACGACTAGACAGATGATCTCTGAGTCCCCAAGTGTCATTCTATAAAGTGAATCTTACCAGTGTGCTGTCATCACATAAGTCATGACTCTCTGGAAATTAGAGTTATGGGGTCAGTAATACTAACTCCTTGTAGTAGGTCAGATTCCCTAGAAGCAGAGCCTGGGAAAGGGATGAGGGTGTGTGATTTACTGGGGACACGCTCTTCAGGAAAATCCTGTGAGAGCCTGAGAGAAATAGACGAGGGAGGAGAGAGGCAAGCCAGGATAGGGTTTCAGGTAAAGTCTAGTCTCCACCTGACCCAGAGGTGCTCTGGAGCACCTACCACACCACAGCACTGAAGGTGGTTGGAATCCCAAGAGCAGCTCTGGGTGGGTGGGGCAGGGTGGAATCACTGACCTGCCAAGTTCACAGCAGCTGGGCTCTGGGTGCAACAGCAAAGGGGATCTGGCCTGGCCCCATTGTGTCCACCAGGCCATCTAGGGCCATTGTGAGGATTAAATGAGGTCACTGTTGTGGACCCACAAGACCCATCAAGGAACAGTAGCTTTTCTTTTTTTTAATGTTAACTAGCTACTGATTTTTAAAGAACACACCTATGTTGTTGTTGTTGTTGTTGTTTTTGCGGTACGCGGGCCTCTCACTGTTGTGGCGTCTTCCGTTGCGGAGCACAGGCTCCGGACGCGCAGGCTCAGCGACCATGGCTCACGGGCGCAGCCGCTCCACCGCATGTGGGATCCTCCCGGACCGGGGCACAAACCCGTGTCCCCTGCATCGGCAGGCGGACTCTCAACCACTGCGCCACCAGGGAAGCCCCACACCTATGTTTAAATACATACACAAATATGACTCTTCGAGTGGGAATGCAGCTGCAATGCAAAAGCTCAATTACAGAGTGTCCCCTTCCCCAACAGTCACCATCTACTGTTTCCACATGCTTTGGTCAGCTGGCTCCCTGGCTGGTTGCAAATGTATGGAAAAGAGCAGTGAGGAAACAGGGTTGAGCCCTCCCTATAGTCTTGGTGGCCTTGACTTCTCTAGACCATGTCTTCCTCCTGGGTAAAATTAAATCAATGAAGGGTCCTTAATCTGGGCCAGGATATCTCCAGGAATTGTACTGAAAATTCCATGCAGTTTTCTGGGATTAAAATGCATAGCTTTCATCAGATTCTTTAAGGAGAGAGTGACCCAAGAAATCCAACTTCCAAGCTTCCTTCCCCTCAAGCACTCTGATTATGCATGTGAGAAGAGACTTAAGTCAAAGGAGGAAATTAAACATAAAATTCTTTGTTCTGGTTTTTCAAATACAGTCAATTAGAAGAAGGATTCATCTTCCCTCCACCCCTCTTCAGATTTAGGAAAATTAAAGGCAGCTACAAGTTCACCACTGCTCTGTGAGATGGGCTTCATCTTCATTGTACAGAGGAGGAAACTGAGGCCCTCTTGAAGTTACTCAGGCCAACAGCACCCCCTTGTGGTTCAGATCTAGATGGTCAAGACATTGTGGCTTTCAAATGCCTTTGGGTATATTTTAAAATATTTTTAAAAAGATATATACTTTTTTTTTTCTCTTTCAAAAGTGATACCTTAAAAATTCAACAACATATAAAGGTGTAAAATATAAATGGAAGGCTCAGCTCCCCAATTTACCTCCCTAGATGCTAAGTAGTGGAGTGGATTCTTTTTTATATAGACACATACAGATTTGTTTGATTGATTGATTTTTACAAAAATGGCATCATATTAAACACGCTGTCCTCCAACTTCTGTCCAGACAGGGTATCACGGACATTTTCCATGTCAGAGCATAAAGATTACACCTCACTCTTTTGAAAACTGTAGTAAAAACAACTTACACATATATTAAATACTACTAATATGTTAATTTGAACCACTAGGCTAAATTGTTTCTGTGAACCATGTGGAATGAGACTTCTTCCATCTTGGAGCAATTATTCAAACTTCTTATAAACTAATTATGGAGGTTGTAGCTCTGCACTGTTCAAAAAAATTCAGGAACGGTTCAGGACCACTCACATGAAATTGTGAGCATGCTCTCACAGCCCAGAGAGCTTCCCTCCATTAAATGTCCAGCAAGATTTGGGTCCACCTACTTTGCATAGGTGCTCACCACATCATAACTATAAACTGTGCAATAGCAAGAGTTGCCTTACTAGCTGCTTTAGCATGATTGTATTATATTACATAAAGGCTTAGTTCTTATAATTTTGGTGTCTTGCCTGTCTAACTCTGTATACTTATAATAGAGTTTTTATAAGTTTTGGATATTTATATTTAGCTTTTAATTTTATAAATGTTATTTTATTTTGGTAGAGGTGAAATAAGTAACCTAAGAACTAGAAGCCAAATGATAGATAGACAGGCAGACATAGATATAGATGTTTAATTATTTAACAAATCCTATTAAAAACAGCTTCAAATTGAGCTAACCAAGCTCAGTTTGGCAAGGCATAAACACAATTATACCAGTCTTACAATGTAAATAAAATTCCAGGGGTGAAATTTTACATGTAATATTCTTTGATTCAACCTATAAAACAAATGAAATGGGATGGTTTTGAAACTTTAAGCAAATGTTTGATGGACACAGGCACTGAGTAAGAATATTTTCAAAATGCCTTATTTGAACATCTCAATGTTACAATATACATCTGAAAAGTGTGTTATACCAAAGAACAGTATAGCATGGTGGTTAGTGGTTCCAGCTCTGAAGTCAGGTCAACCCAAGTTTGAATCCTAGCTTAATCATTAGCTAGATGACTTGAGCAAGTAACATCACCTTTCTAAACCTCAGTTTCCTCATCTATGAAATGGGTTTATTAGTTCCCAAATAACAGAGATGTTGCAAGAATTATGACCTTGTGGCAGTAAAGAGTTTAGCATAATGCCTAATGCTGAGTAAGTATTAAGAATTATTATGTTTTAAACAAAGGGGAAGCAAAAGCCACTTGGGATCAAGATGAAGGATGCTCTTCTCAGATGTCTTCCTGAACCACAAGTAGCTTGTCAGGACCTCCTTGTCCCACCTACCTAACCCCTGCATACTGTGCTCTTAGCCACTTCACTGCATGAGCTCACACTGAGTATCCATTTCCAGCAGGGAGTTGCCCTCCATCAAATCTATTTTTCTTCTTTTCTGAAATTTGCATGGAAAAGGGAAAGAAGGCTTTTTTTTTTAAAAAGAAGTTCTTAATGTTAAGTACAAGAGAAGGCAAACGTTAACAGAGGAAAGACTCCTGCTGTTGGCCACTGAGAAAAGCCATCAGAGAGGCTTTGATGTCAACCTGATCTGAAGGAAAAGCTTTGTTCCTGGCTAAAATTCACAGTGAATTTATTTTGTCTTCTTTTTTCATGAAAGTAATATGTATACTTTATAAAGAAAAAAAATTGCACAGTTCAGAGAAATAAAACATTAAGTTTCCTGTTCCCAGACACCTCCAGTCCTTGCTCCATTTAAACTACCAGTTTCTGCCTTTCGGGGTCATCTCCATCGGAGATGGGATCGAATGGAATAATCTCATTCAAGTGTTTGCACAGTCTGGTGTCAGGATATGCCGCACCAAAGGGAACAAGAAGATTCCTTGTCTTTCTGGTTAAGACCAGGGTCAGCACAAGGAATTAGCAAACAGCATCCTAGCAGAATTTGGAATGGAATTTGGAAAATGGAATTCTGCAATAAATAAGCAGACCGTGGTCAAAAGGGCCAGCAGGCCCAGAGGGACTGGGGTTGGCTTTTCTGCTTACCCCTTACCTCAGCCACCCTGAAGTCCCTGGGTAGAGCCAAGCAGAGGACCATCATAAGCTGGACCAATGCCCACAAATGATCCAAGGAGCAAGGCTTGGAAACCAGGCTAGGAACCAAATCTCTTCCCATCACAATGATGCACCTGGGATGGTGACAGAATTAACCTGGCCCTGAATGGTCCAGACCTGGCTCCCAGACAGATCCCTTGAGAAGAAAAATAGGAGAGAGTCCACCTGGTGAGATGAAGGATTCCTTTGGCCAAGCCAGCCACCTGCACACTGGGAATAAATCAGGACTCTGCTCTTCTTCTCATAGATATGCCAGCCAACTTGTGGCATACCTAGCAGGAATTTGGAAGCTGATTAAGGAAGGAAAGCAATCCAAGTTTACTTCATTATGGTCAGATGCCAACAAAATAAATCTAGATTATCATTATGTATTTATACCCACAAAGGGAACAACTTGGCATGGATTGCAAAGTATTTAATTATGATTTAGACATCTCATGTCATTCAATGTTTTGTTTTATTATGGCTTTGTTTATTGACATGCCATCTTGACCACAGAAAATTCTAAGTTCCTACCAGTCCTTCACTGACCTCCTGTATTGTAAGGAAAAATAATAATTAGCTGTACAGGAAAAAAAAAAGTATTCACTTTCATAAGTAGCTTACATGTGATGTTGTAAGAATAGTGAAACTAGAGGAGGAAAGGAGTATCGCCTTAAACACACAAGCTCTTGGAAGCTTCTCTACTTTCTCAAAGGCTCTTCTCCCCACCTCCGAGTTAGCCTTTCAGACTCACCCCTCTTTTAAGCCTTTCACTTCCCAGTTAGAATGAGTTTCTCCTTCTTTTCTACTTCTGGAGTAGCCTGTTCTTACTCAAATAATTGTATGAGTGATGTGTTCTAATTATTAGTTTAACTGCCTGTCTCTCCTATTGGTCAATGAGCTCGCCAGAGGGCAAAAGACTGTAAGAAATGCTTTCCTCATTATGGTACATCACACAGGGAAGTACTATGCTACAGTCAAAGAGAAGAAGGAATCATCAGGCATCAGGGATGTGAAAATCAAAGCTACAGTATGATACCACTTCATATCCACTAGGATACCTGTAGTCAAAAAGATGATAACAAGTGTTGGCAAGAACTTGGAGAAATTGGACCCTCATATGTTACTCATGGGATTGTAAAACAGTGCAGCCTGTGTGGAAAATAGTCTGGCAGTGCCTCAAAAAGTAAACTTAGAGTTACCAGATGATTCAGCAATTGCACCCCTAGGTATACGGCCAAGAGAACCGAAAACATTTGTCCATACAAATCCTGCACATACACGTTCATAACAGCACTATTCATAACAGCCAACAAAGTGGAAACAACTCAAGTGTTCATGAACTGAAGAATGGAACAACAAAATGTGGTATTTCTATACAACGAAATATTATTTGACAATAAAAAGAAACAAAGTCCTGATACACGATACAACATAGATGAACCTTGAAAACATTGTGATAAACAAAAGAGGCCAGTCTCAAAGGACTATACATTGTATGGTTCTATTTACATGAGAGAATAAGCAAAGCTATAGAGACAGAAAATACATTGGCGGTTTCTTAGGGTTGGTGGAATTGGGGGGAATGGTGAGTGACTGCTAAAGGGTACAGGGTTTCTTTTTGGGGTGATGTAATGTTCTAAAATGGATTGTGGTGATGGTTGCACAACTCCGTGAATATACTAAAAACCACTGAATTGTACCCTTTGAATGGGTGAATTGCATGGTATGTGAATTATATCTCAATAAAACTGTTACTAAAAAAATAAGGAAGAGCTCTTTAACACTGAAAGATGTAATTCTAGTATATACACTTTAAAAAGCAAGGTGCAATTTAAGAATACACGTGTGAGAAACAAGGTAGATAAAACTATGCATGCACTAGTTTATTTCTGCAAAAAGAACTATAAGAAGGATAAACTAGAAATTAATGATAATGTCCCCTACAGGGGGAGAGTAGGAAAGGCGGGAGGGGAGGTAGTGACACTTCCCTGAGTACACCTTTTTGTATAGTTTTGATTTTTGGAACCATGTTAATGTTTTTACATATTCAAAAATTAAATCAACAGCATTTCATTACATTTGACTTATTTCAAAAATGAAAAGATTCCACGAGTCTATACTTACACTAAAACAAACAGACAAAAATAAAGAAATAGAGTGAGAGAGAAAGTTCTTATTTACAGAAGAATGCTAACTGAAAAATATATGAGAAACACCAGAATTTTAAAAATCAACACTTTTCAACCACCATCTTATTAACTGATTCAGGAAAGCATCATCAATAGTCGCTAAATTTACTGGGGGAAAATTGTTGGGGACCAGAATACTTATACAGGCTCAAAGCATCTTCTTGCAGATTACATGTTAAATACAAGGGAAGAAATGGTATCTTTACCAAAATATGGCAGATAATACATTAGCCAAATGATCAAAATTAACATCACCCAAGATGGAATGAACCACATCAGATGATTCCTGCTGTGATGCACTGAAAGAAACACACCATTCCTGTCATATTCCTGCCAAGAATGCATAATCATAACCAAGTCACAAGTAGGCACTCAGACACACCTAAAATAAAGGCCACTCTGTAAAACAATAGGCAATCACGCTTTAAAAATGTTAATGTCATGAAAAACAGTGAAAGGCTGACAGATCATTGCAGATTAAAGGAGACTAAAGAGAAATGACAACTAAATGCAATGTGTGGTTCCGGATTAAAACCTGGATGGGTGAAGAAAAGTGTTGTTGTATTCAATATTGGGATAGTCAGTTCCATTTGAATATAGACTACGTATTAGATTAAAATATTGGATGAATATTAAATTTCCTAAATTTGACAATAAGAGACAGCCCTAATTTTAGGAAGATAATACATTTTAGTGGTAAGGGTCTTGATCTCTTCAACTTACTCTCAAGTGTTTAATTTGAAAAAAAAAAGAATGTGTGTGTGTGTATGTGTGTGTGTGTGTCAGAGAGAGAGAGAGAGAGAGAGAGAGACAGAGAGAGAGAACAAATACACCAAATTGCTAAAAAAAGGTGAAGTTTTCGAATTTTTAATTTATAAAGAAATTATCTCCCTCCAACTCTGTATCCCCAGCACTTCCTAGCAAAATAATCTCTGCAACATAGTAGATGCCCAATAAATGTTTATTAAATGCTTAAATGACAAAGTCCAATCAGGAATCACTGAATTGCAAGTGATAAGGTAGCCAGTTCAAATTGCCTAAGTTCTGACAAAGGAAGTCAGAAAATTTAACTGTAAACTCAAATGGTATACTTGTTTCAGGTATAGCTGGATCCAGAAGTTCAATCAGTGTCATCAGGATCTTCTCTCTCTCTCTCTGTCTCTCTCTTCCTTATTTTCCTCTATGTTGGCTTTACTCTCTCCCTTGAGATGACTCTCTTTAGGATGGACTCACATAGCTCTCTAGTTCAGCAGAAATAAAGATATTTTTGTCCAACTGTTCCATACACTTCTACTACTAAATCTCAGGGAACTGACTTAAGTGATCAGAGAGGATGAAAAATGCTCAGGGGCAGATTTGAAACTTGTGTTCTCAAGTGTGACCTACATGCTTTTTGGAATGAGCAGCTTCAAATTTTTCAAAGCACAAAGACAAAGTCATTCAGAGTCTTGGAACATCATCCCTGAGAGGAGACAGGCAGCCAGGTTCTCCCTTCTGCCCTTGTCCCCTTTGATTAGCTTCTCTTTGAGCCTCATGGCACGAAACTGACACACACCACAAAGTCCACACAGTGGATCTCCAAAGTCCAAGCTATTTATTCTCTAAGGTTAATTAACCTACGTTTCAAAATAAAATGTTGTAATATGAAATTCCAAGTAAAGAAAGTTCCATTAATCTTTTCTGAAGAGCAGTGATAAGAAGTGATGACTTCCTCTAACATGCTCCCTTCCACTGGTCATGATGAAATCCATTTACTCAATCCAGCAGTGGACATTTTTAGACACTTAGTTCAAGATCACTTAGGGGAGACCTTGTGAAATTCCAAGAAGCAGAAAACATGGTCTCTGCTGGCAAGAAGCTCCCATTGTAGTCAAGGAGAGAGTTTACACATTGGAGACATTCACTAGGGATCTGTCCTAGCCCGTAGGTGCCAGAGGTGTGATGAAGCTTCAAGTTCCCTGCAAGTTCTGTGGATTCAAGGGTAAGGAGCCATCAGGGAAGATTAGAAGGGGAGCTCAACAAAGGTAGTGCCTCTTTCCTGTCCAATTCACTGATATGTCCCCACGCCTGGAAGAGTGTCAGGCACATAATAAGCATCAATAAAGATGAGTTAAATGAAAAATGGGCTGAGGAAGCCCAGAAAGGTCATCAGAGAAGGTCGGAGGGAAAGTGACGACTGAATAAGACTTAACGAGGAGAGATGGTGGCAGGGAGGGGATTTAGGGAAGATGGGGACACACTCCAGCCCTGGCAAGACATGGGGTAGCTACAGGATGGGGCAAAGCCAGGCCACACTGGAACCAGTGATGCACACTCGCACAGCAGGGGGGCCTGCTGAGCCGCAGGTGGGAGAGAGGGCAGTGGTCACAAATCAGCAGCCCGCGGCTATGTCAGCTGGCGGACGTGCTTCCTTTGACCTCCCCAGGGTTTAAAAAAATTGAGAAATCTTATATAGCATCCAGGCTTCTGTCTTGTCTTGAAAACTCAGGAGATCTGGCAACACTGAGCCCACGTTCTCACATGGTGACAACTGGCTGGAGCCGAGAAGCCTCCCAGAGAGCACGTCCTCTGCAGCTCACGACAGCCCTCTCCACTCCCGGTTGTCTTATAACCAGGCCAAGCCTATCCTTTACGTGACCATGGGCTCCATGGCATTTGAGCCTGTGACAAGCATAGGTGGACTGTGTATTCCCCAAAGTTACCTCTGAAAACACACGTGGCGCCTTCACCTTTCTTTTTTTTTTTTTTTTTTTTTTTTTTGTGGTACGCGGGCCTCTCACTGTTGTGGCCTCTCCCGTCGCGGAGCACAGGCTCCGGACGCGCAGGCTCAGCGACCATGGCTCACGGACCCAGCCGCTCCGCGGCATATGGGATCCTCCCGGACCGGGGCACGAACCCGTGTCCCCTGCATCCGCAGGCGGACTCTCAACCACTGCGCCACCAGGGAAGCCCCCGCCTTCCTTTTTGAATCTTTCTGTGTTGTATTCTGTTCTCAACGAAATTTTAAGTAAAATTTAAAATATTTCAGAAAGAAGGCACTCAGAAGTCTGGCAAAACTAAGCTTATGCTTGAAAACTATAAAATAAAGAGGTGTAATCAAATGTTTTGCCACAATTTGCATCAAGGAAGTCCCATAGTCCTGCATTAATTAGAAGACTTTAGCAGCAAAAGCTATTGCTTATTCCCACTCCCTCCCCTTTTATCCCCACCAGCAATGTCCTAGCACAACGACCTCTTTAAGGACATTGGTATGAATATTTCTGCCATCTTCCCTCTCTAGTATTTTCAGAAACTTAACACATGCTGGACATGGCAGGTGCAATTCTAATTTTAATATGTGTGGGAGTCCGCCTAGCCCACTATTCCAGAAGGGCTTTGGGAATTGTATCAGAGCATCAAGCTGGTTGGAGCATTATGCTGTCTGAACAGCAGTCCATGTGGGCATAAGTCTATGCAGTGCAGGCCCCCCTCTAGCCAGTTAAACCCCTGTGAGCTAGGAGTGATTAGAAAAGAAAAAAAAAATCAGCACCTGTTCCAGCTTTGGCAAGAACCCTAAAATAGAGCAACCATTTCTCATAAAAGCTGCACTTCAGTATTTGCAGCTGCTTGCTTCCTTATCAAAAATCAATTTCTGTCTATTATGTAAGATACATAAATAGGATGGCCTTTCCCCCTTTTTGGTTTACCACTTTTCTTCTTGACCAAAGGAATCTTTTTGAGCACTTTTGTATAAATTTGGAGTCAGTGGGAAAGTTTTCTTTTTTCCATCAAAATCCACTGACCCCCTAAAAAGGAATCCATTGAAACAATTTTTTTAAGTTAGTCACTTAAAAAAGTAAGTGTAGAGCTTACTGTTCTTTGTTTTCATTTTCCTTTCTCATGCAGCCTACAAGAGAATGAATGAAACAATAAACATAAGAACCTAAAACCTCATTCAGTAAGTACATCAGTCAGTAAAAACAGGTTTCAGTTTAGTATAATAATACACATGGAGAGAGACAGAGAAAATGAGATGGCAGGAAAAGGGCAAAAGGAAGGGGGAAAGAGGATTAGAGAGGTCATGAGAGAGAGAAGTGTACTCAGAGGTGGGAGGGGAAAAACCAAAAGTCATTGATTCCTTATTCAGACCACTCCCCAGGCTCCCAACAACCTTAGTCTGCAAACTCATCTTACCTGCTGACTGAGCCAATGCCACCGCTCCTAACCCTGGCTCCATGAGCCTCCAGCACAGCTAGCCTATTCAGTTTGGTCCCTGATGCTATGGATCTAACCCCTGAGACCCACTGATAAAACCAGCTACAGCATCTTTTTTCCCCAAACTTATCTCAATCCCCTTAAGAACAATGAGCACACTGAGGGTAGAAATCTCCCACAATATATTATTTGCCTCAATGATCCAGATCTTTTTCTAGAGTGCATGATTTTATTGGTTGCATTTGGAATAGCTCATTTTTAGGAGCCTGGAAAAAAACACATACCTAGCGCTTTATAAATTCATCCATTCAACTGGCATTTCCTGATTTCCTATTGAATGTCATCTATGATACTAAGAATGACTGACTCAAGGGCATTTCTCACCTCCTGCCGCATAATTCTCTAGTATACAGACTAGTTATTCTTTCAAAATGTCTTGTACTCAGCCACGTTATTTCTTTTATTTGAGTAAATGCAATTTGCAAGTTGTCAATAGTGAAGTTAGCTAAGCAAAGTGAAAAAGCCAAAAAAAAATCTATTCCTTAAACGTCACCCACAGAAATAGGACACTTTAGAATATGCATTTTTTAATAGTTTGATTTGAAATGTGGAGGAAGAAAATAAATAAATAACTAGTCCTGGAAAACAATAAGGAGTTATTTCATCACTAAAGAAAATACATTTCATCACTTCCTCCCTCCACTGGTTCTTGCCACCACTGATTCTGCAGTGTCTCTTGGTAAAAAGCACAAGCAAAGAGAGCAGAAGTTAAGGACAGATAAATGGATTCTGAAGTCTGTGCACTCAGTAACTTATCTTCCCTCCGTCTATCCTTTGAGGACTCAGAAGTCAGTTTCCACTGCTCATCTCTACCACCGGCCTTGAGTTATATCAGATAGGAACTTCCAGTTATATCAGATCATCCTTTTATGGCCTGGCATTCTTACTATCAAATATAGTTAGTGGTTAATCTGACGGCTGTCTCTTCTCATGTGGAAAGTTTTTTTATAAAACCAGATGAAATTATGTCAGATCTAGCCTCAGAGTTCCAAGCTCCTCCCTAACTTCTAGTTCTGACAGTACAGACTAAGCAATGCTCTCAGCAGGCTTGGGTAAGAGACCCCGCTACCCCCACCTGTGGTTCCACTTATGTTCGGAACTTTAAGCCCAGAAGTGAAGCCAGAAGTTTCTTTGAATACTGTTGTGAAATGAGTTAATTTTCTGATCTATGATAAGGATAGCAGCGTGATTTGTGCAGAACTCATGTCATGCCTCCACTCAAAAGCCTCCAGTACCTGCCCATTTCACTCAGGGAAAAGCCACAGTTCTTTGGAGGCCAGCAAATCCCACCAGCACATCCCCACCCCATCCTATTAACAATCTAACCTCCTCTTCTACCATCTCCCCTTTGCTCTCTCCAACTGCCACATGATGTTCCTCTAACATCTCAATCTTTTACTCACCACAGGGCCTTTGCATCTGCTGTCCCCTCTGCCTGAGACGTTTTTCTCCCAGATATCCACAGGCTCACTCCCTCAGTTCCTTGAGGTCTCCACTCAAATGTCACATTATCAACGAGACCTTCCTTGACCAAATTCCCTAAAAGAGCAGCAGCCCACTCTCACCCTAGTACTTTCCATATTTATTTTAAAAACAGCTTTATTGAGATATAACTCACCTCCTACACAATTCACCCATTTAAAGTGTAGAATTCAGTGACTTTTAATATATTCACAGACTTGTGCAACCATCATCACTATCAATTTTAGAATATTTTCCTTGCCCCCCAAAGAAATTCTGCACATTTTAGCCATCACTTCTCAATCACCCTAACTTCCCAGACCTAGGCAACCATTAACATACTTTCTGTCTCTAAATTATTTGCTTATTTGGGACTTTTCATATAAATGGAATTATACAATATGTAGTCCTTTGTGACTGGTTTCTTAGCATAATTGTTGCTGTTGTTGTTTTTATTGCAGTATAGTTGATTTACAATGTTGTGTTAGTAGCATAATGTTTTTGAAGTTCATCCACATTGTACTATGTATCAGTACTTCATTCCTTTATATTGCCAGATAATATTCCACTGTATGGATGTACCACATTTTATGGCTCCATTCATCAGTTGATGGATATTTGGGTTATTTACACTTCTTGGCTATTGTGAGTAATGCTGTTAAGAACATTTGGTGCAAGTTTTTGTGTGGACATATGTTATCATTTCTTTTGAGTATACACCTAGGAGTGAATCTACATCGTTTTTATCCTTCTTTATTTGAGAACCTATTACCATCTGATGTAACATATGTTTACTTTCTTTTTTATTGCCTGCCTTTCTTCCACTAGAATATTAGCTCCTCAAAGGCAGGATTTTGGTCTGTTTTGTTCACTGCTTAGAACAGTGCCTGGCACAGTAGCATACAATAAATATATGCTGTATGAATGAAAGAATGCTAAATTATTGGGGCAAACTGAGGGGGGGAAACCTATCAAGTCAGTAAGCTGATTGTGTACACATTAAAAGTCAATTTGTGGGGGGCTTCCCTGGTGGCGCAGTGGTTGCGCGTCCGCCTGCCGATGCAGGGGAATTGGGTTCGCGCCCCGGTCTGGGAGGACCCCACATGCCGCGGAGCAGCTGGGCGCGTGAGCCATGGCCGCTGAGCCTGCGCGTCTGGGGCCTGTGCTCCGCAGCGGGAAAGGCCACAGCGGAGGGAGGCCCGCGTACCGCAAAAAAAAAAAAAAAAAAAAGTCAATTTGTGGGAAGAGGTTTGCAATGACAACTTGCAGGGAAGTAAGAAAATTTCCAGAGTTGCCACTAGCCTGTGCCTTAGTCAAGTGACCTTTCCTTTCTTTCTTTCCTTTTTTTTTTTAAAGTTGTGTGATTCTGTTTGTTTTTTTAAATTTTTTGGCCATACTATGTGGCATGTGGGATCTTAGTTCCCTGACCAGGGATTGAACCTGTGCCTCCTGCAGTGGAAGTGCAGAGTCTAAACCACTGGACCACCAAGCAAGTCCCAAGTGACCTTTCTTGAGGTCAGTTCCTCCTTTGTAAAATGTCAGGATTGAACCAATGTTCCTGGCTCCTTCCAGCTCCATATGCCATAACATAACTTAAAAATTAACAAATGACTTGATTTGCTCATACAAATACTTATCTTTCATTCATTCAACAAATATTTATTAAGTGACTTCATAAGCCAGACACTATTCAGATGTCTTATTTGGCATATCAACATTTACAATTTACAACATTTACAACAATATACAACATTTGCAATCAAACATATACAATTATTTGGATAATAATTACACCCTTGCTGATTTAAATTTCTTTTCTTCTTTTCTTTTTCACTTATTTGTGTCCAAAAATACAGCTGGGTTGGGCTTTAAATGAAAACCATCTCTTAATTACTTTAATTTTCTAAGACATAGGCAGGAACTGAAAGACCAAAAAAAAAATCAGTATCAACATAAATTTATTATTATTTCTTATTTTAGTGTCTTCCAATTTCACACAGATACAAAATGCATCCATTATCAGAAATAGAGAATCAGTGCGGTGGACTGACTGGCTGTGGCTTTTGTGTACAGGACTACAGTCTGCATTCCAAGCCCTCCCCATCAGCACTTCCTACCTCTTCTCGTGCTTTTCAAAGTGCCCATAGACTGAAAGTTTGCCTGACATGAGACAAGCTTCTCTATCATGTCTTTATCCATCTAGTTTATTCCTTGACTTAGCACAATTCCTCAAATGTTGGGGGACAGAGAGAGTAAGACAGTTAAAAAGCCTTTTTTGACTCCTAATTAACATTGTGTTCATGGGCAAGCCACACATTTTGTCTCCCTTGTACTTCAGTTTTCTCCTCAGTAAGATAATGGGTTTTGAGTTTAGACCCTGGTCTTTTCCAGGTTGAACTTGAGCATATGTAAAAGTAGAGCAATCCAAAGTAGTCAAGAAGTCAAAGGAATAAGAGGTTCTATTGTACAAAGGCGAGATAATGCTTACAAAATCATTGGCTATGTTCCTGGACCAAATACCCCAAAATGTACTTTGTCAGGAATATTTTCTATGATTAAGTCCCAGGGACAGTTTTATATCATCTGCCTACTGTATAATTTTAAGAAAGCATTTTGGGAGAGCAAAGTGGACCTGGGAAGAAATACACAAATTCAACAAATGTTTGTTTGCCTATGACATGCCAGCCTGAAAGCTGTTCTCATCCAACCTGTACTGGGTCTCCATGAAATAGATATTACTGGCATGCTCTGTTTTATAAATGAGGAAACAGGCTCTGAGATGTCAAACAATTACCTTGGCTAGGGTGATACGAGTGATACACAGATGATACATAGATACAAAGTCTGTGGGCCCCCAAAGACTTGAGACTCTTTTCACCCTGTAAAAACCACTCCAATTGTTTACTTTACATTCATGATGGATCTAGGATGTTATCTTTGCATATGAAGTGTACAATATATATTAGAGATAATAGATGATAATAATTACAATTCCTTTCAGAACCAAAAAAGAGGATATTTTATCTTCCTGCAACCAGAAAATTTTGTGGAAACTTGAAAAATTTGACCAAATTCCATTATTTTCAATTACCAAATAGAAATCATAGGGTATCTCTTCTTCTTTTTTTTTTTTTTTTTGAGAAGTTCCACTTCTAGAAATTTATCTTGATAGTTAAACATTCACACAGGGACTTCCTCCCTGGTGGTGCAGTGGATAAAACTCCACGCTCCCAATGCAGGGGTCCTGGGTTCGATCCCTGGTCAGGGAAATAGATCCCACATTTATGCTGCAACTGAGAATTCGCATGCCACAACTAAGGAGCCCACATGTCACAACTAAGGAGCCCAGCTGCTGCAGCGAAGACCCAGTGCAACCAAATGAAAATTAAAAAATAAACATTCACACAAAAATTCATGTCCAAGAACATAAATTATTATAATAACCAAAGAAAGGAGACCAATTAAATGTCTAGCAATAGTAATGATAAAGTATGACATAACTTTAGTGATAGCTATATGATGGAATACTGGGCAACTATTAAAAATCATGAGGTAGAAGAATATTTAAAATATAAAGCATTCAGTGATAGCGCATCTCTTTAAAAGAAAAAAACTCTAGTGAACTTTGGAAGCTGTGAGATGCTGTTTTCAAGAAAATTTAGGTGAGTAAATTATTCACATTTCATATGGATGTCTCTAAATGTTAAATAAATGCCCCCCCAACCCATCCATCGGAAGTGATTAATAGACAGTT
Source organism: Physeter macrocephalus (assembly GCF_002837175.3). Taxonomy (NCBI): domain Eukaryota; kingdom Metazoa; phylum Chordata; class Mammalia; order Artiodactyla; family Physeteridae; genus Physeter; species Physeter macrocephalus. The sequence continues at coordinate 51,992,049 of NC_041233.1, forward strand.
TCCCTAATATAAAGACAGCAAGTAGGTGATCAGGGCACTGCATATTTCCTCACTTCCTAAAATCTAAGCTGCACAGTGTGAGGACTGTATGGGAAGAGCTGTAATCTAATCTGATCTACAGTCCTTTAATGCGATCCTGGGATACAAATCACCCTTTCAGAATAATTCTATAAAATCACACAAAAAGAAAAAAAAATGTTGCCTGAGAGCTAGTTGTATCTACTGGCCACAAACAACAGAACCAATTCTTACTATTGTAAATAATAATAATAATAAAGGAACTCTGGGAATTGAATAAAAAGCTTTAGAATGAAGCTTAGAAAAGGGCAGGAACTAGGGAGTTCAGTGGCTCTAAGTGGCAGAAGCAAAAATGCATTACATTCTAGATAAGTAGGTTTGACTGTTTGGGGCCTTGGTAAAGCTTTTGCTGCTCTGCTCCATTCAGAGAGCACTTGAATGATTTAGTTTGGGATTTCTGCCCACACCTTGGCCAAGGGAGGACACTTCACACACATGATGGATCTATGTTACTTCTGACTGGAGATGAGCACAGACTCCCCCAAGCCAAAGTTGGGTGCTGTTACCAGAAGAATAGAGTGGAGGCTGTGCAGGCAAAAGCAACAGATGTCCATGAACCTGACGTCAGGAATTTGGCCTCTCCATCCCCTTGGAGGGATCTGTGACATGGGTTTGAAGCTAGAGACAGATCCAAACCATGAATAGATATGAGGATAAACCCTGGATCAAAGCTACAGTCCAGGCCAGGAAGGGGCAGCCTGGAGCCGGGGAAGGCGGATGGCAGGAGAGGGCACTTGGCGTTCTGAAGGGTGAGCAGCTGTATTTTCTGATACACACTTCATCCGGCCGCCTGTACCGAGAATGTACCACATGGTCAGTGGAATGGAATGCGGGGCAGACACCAGCCCCTCTGAAGCACACAGAAACCTGATACAACGGCTTCAGCTTAATGCATGTCCAGGCATTTTCTCTTATTTAATTCCAGCTCTTTGCAACGTCCAGCAGAATAAAATGGCCAGGCTGGGTCAGAGGGTCAGACCAGCCAAGCCAGAGTGGTCAGGCCCAAACTGCACATTAAGGTGAGATGAGGGACATTAGCTGAGGCAGGAGAAACTGCCCCATCTCCTTTCTCAAGCTGAGGCTCACCCAGCTGGCACTAGAGAGAGGTCCTGGTTTGGGTTGGAAGGTACTGGTTCTAGAGAGGGCAGAGGAGGCTGCTACTGTGATAGATGCATGGGGTGCAGTACCATTTGGAGCAAGGACTGGAGCAGAATCAGATGCTAAATCCAAGAGGTCAGTTTGAGATTGTGGTCAAGAATGAGGTAAGAGACCAGAAACAGGTCTGGAAACACAGTGGGAAGTAGGATGGCTTGAGAAATTTCAGGATAAGACTGCACAGCCCCAGGGACAAAAGCATTTTCTCACTGCATGCTGGTCAGATGGCAGGGGGCCCAGAAACCAATCAGATCATTAGTAGCACAGGCTGGACTGGAAGAAAATGGCCAAATACCATAGGTGGATGTGGGTACCTGACCCACAGCAGGCAGGAACTGGGGGTCTAAAGGCTGGAATCCAGAATCCCAGAAGTCAGAAAACCAGCCAGGTGGGCACCAGCCAGTAAGATAGCCCTCTGATCTCAGTGATACCCTACAAGGGAGGATGCCAGGTCCTTGGACTTGGTGGTGATATTTATTAAATGGGAGTCATCTTCTAACTGGGCAAGTACAGACGCTTGAAAGAGAGATGTGTGTGCTCTACAATAAAAACCAAATCTAATATATTTTGGAAAAAAAAAGAGAGAGAGGTGCTGTTTCTGTAAGACATTGGTTCTCAACCATGGCTGTGCCTTGGAAGCACCTGGGCTATTTAATAATAGGCGGATACCTGGACACACCAATGGAGAGTCTAATATAGTTAGTGTGGGGTGCAGCCTGGACTTTAGGAGTTTTAGACGCTCCCTGAAGTGGCTGATTCCAGTGTGCAGTCAGGGCTGAGAACTGCTGTCCTAGAGCATTGGGTCCCAACAGGCCTCCCTCACAATGCTGGTACAGCAGGTTTTTACTGAATGCTGGGTTTCACACCCAAAAAATCTAGGAAGTAATGCATAAAGTATCCAACATTCTTTTGAAGATTTAACAAATTCTGAGAAGTTTTTCAGTAAAAATAGCATTATTCCCCCTTTATAAAATGAAATGTACACACAGTAAAATGCACAGAAATTAAGTGTGCAGTTCCTTGAGTTTCAACAAATGTATACACCCAACGGTTGGTGATCTGGATGAAGGGAATGTGGAAGTTCCTTGTACTAGCCTTGCAACTTTTCTGTAAGTTAAAAAGTATAACAAAATTAAAAGTTACTAAGAAGCATACACTTGTGTTACCATCACCCAAATCAAGATAGAGAACATTTCCATCATTCCAAAAAGTTCCTTGGGCTCCTTTCCAGTTACCCCTAGACCCTCCTAGAATCAATATTCTAAATGATTTCTGTTACCATAGCTTAGTTTTGCCTGATTTTGTATTTTATATAAATGGTACCATACAGTGTGTACCAAATTGTGCCTGTTTCTTACCATTGGCCTAATGTTTCTGTTGTGTGAATCAGTAGTTCATGTTGTGAGGTTCATAGATATGTTGTTGTGTGAATTAGTTCATTCCTATTTTAAATAAAGATGCTGGGGACTTCCCTTGTGGTCCAGTGGTTAAGAATCTGCCTTCCAATGCAGGGGACGGGGGTTCGATCCCTGGTCGGGGAAATAAGATCCCACATGACCCAGGGCAACTAAGCCTGTGTGCTGCAGCTACTGAGCTCACGCACCTCAACTAGAGAGCCCGCGTGCCGCAATGAAAGATCCCACGTGCCGCAACTAAGACCTGACACAACCAAATAAATAAATAAATAAATAAATAAATAAATAAATAAGCTAATGAAGTAAAAAAAAAAAAGATGCTATGAACATTCTTATACCAGTCTTTTTGTGGATATGTACTTTCATTCCTTTTGGGTACAGCAATGTTTTCATTGAAAAAAGGACTTCATATGTAAATAAGTCTGGGAAGTAATGCTGTGTGTGTGTGTGTGTCTCAGAATTAAGTTGTCAACTCAAAGAGGTCATAGTAGACTTTTTTTTTTTTTTTTTTTTTTGTGGTACGTGGGCCTCTCACTCTTGTGGCCTCTCCCGTTGCGGAGCACAGGCTCCGGACGCACAGGCTCAGCGGCCATGGCTCACGGGCCCAGCCGCTCCGCGGCATGTGGGATCTTCCCGGACCGGGGCACGAACCCGTGTCCCCTGCATCGGCAGGCGGATTCTCAACCACTGCGCCACCAGGGAAGACCTCGTAGTAGACTTTGACATACCTTAGATAGAACTGTTTTCAATTAGACTTAAAACCATAATATTCAAAACATGGAAAACTCTCAAATGTCAGCTAACCCTTTGAAAATGAGCTCCTGGTCAATAACCTGAACGCCCTCTTTGTGAGTCCTTGGAGACAAGTACTTGCCCTGTTCATCTCTTTCAGCACCCAAAACAGTTCTGGGCACATACTAAATTCTCAATACAGATATTGGGTTGGCCAAAAAGTTCGTTCGGGTTTTTCCATAGCATCTTACAGTAAAACCCAAACGAACTTTTTGGCCAACCCAATATTTTTCAATTGCAATATAGTATTTCTTAAAAGGTAAACAGCAAAATATTAAGTTGTTCTTTTGGTGGTCGGACTACAGGTAACTTATGTCTTCACTTTTTTAATCTCCATTTTTGTATTCTGTGAACGAGTTACTTTAAAATTAAAAAATATATATTTTTAAGATACTGTGAAAGACTATTGTCTCCATTAGGAGAAAAAAAGGGAATGTTTAATCTCATCATTGCTTAAACATTTTCCAATTAAGTAGTTCATTTTAACATTAATACTAAGACTTCAAAGATTCTATTTGACCCTGAGAAAGTAATAACTGATGGGACTAAGTGACCAGGAGCTATGGTGGGGTGTACATTTTGCTAATGTTTACAGGCAGCAACAGCAAAAAAAGAAATACATAACTGAATGCTTTACAAAATGGGCCTGAGGTACTGATTAGTACTAGGTGAGAACATTTGAACATTTGGTCTGCTACTTTAGTATCTAATTTACCCTCAAACATCAAATACTCAGCTTCAAAGTTGACAGTTACAGAATACTAATAGAGTTATCACATTGAGATTCCTCCACTTCAAGGAATTCTTTTTATTTATTTATTTATTTATGGCTGTGTTGGGTCTTCGTTTCTGTGCGAGGGCTTTCTCTAGTTGCGGCGAGCGGGGGCCACTCTTCATCGCGGTGTGCGGGCCTCTCACTGTTGTGGCCTCTCTTGTTGCGGAGCACAGGCTCCAGATGCACAGGCTCAGTAGTTGTGGCTCACGGGCCTAGTTGCTCTGCGGCATGTGGGATCTTCCCAGACCAGGGCTTGAACCCGTGTCCCCTGCATTGGCAGGCAGATTCTCAACCACTGCACCACCAGGGAAACCCCTCAAGGAATTCTTAAAAGAAAAAGCTGGGTTTTTTTTTTTGTTTGTTTTGTTTGTTTGTTTGCTTGTTTTTTGTTTTTCAAATCATCTGTGGTGGCTCCAACCAAAGAATTACCAAATCTTGGGCCAGAGTATTTACTATGTTTAATCTGTCACTGGAACAGTTGTTATCTTATAAACTGTTTCAAATATTATTATATTTGTGTTTGCCTTTTTTTTTTTTAAGGCAGATCATACTCTAACTTGCATTAACTACAAAGACCTGCACTGTCAGACTGTGGAATCTAGAGAGGGTTCCCACAGTAAAACTTTGGATAAGGTGGTTCTCATACAGGACAATTCGTCACCATAAATGAAAATTTTGTAGCCACATGTGAGAGGTTTTCTTTTTTCCTCATGTTAAACAGTTTTCCCTCCTTATTTTCTTATAACCAAAGCATACTTTTAAAACTAAAATGAAAAAACAATCCAGAATGCAGTAAACTGATATGTATTTATCCGTTGTTCTGTTTAGTAGACTACACGTGGTGCAAGCATTGTTGGAATACCTTAGTGATGGCCGTTTATTTTTTCTGATTAACATGAAAAATGAAAAGAGAGAATACTTTCAGATTTGAAAGAAGTACTGCAGATGATAGACTTCAGTAATTGCTCTAGCAAACCACAAAGGATTAGTTTTACAGCAAGAAACTTGGGGTAACCTGGCTAAATATTTCATTCATGTGACCAAGCAGGTTCGGGGTGGGAGGGTTGGGATCTGCTTAGCAGTGCGGGTGACTGTGCTTAGAGGGGCTTACAGTTAATTTCTCACTCATAACCTCAGACTGTACATGCTCTGTGCTCCACTGTGGAATCTGTGGTCCTGCCCCTCATGTTGAGGCTATCTTAATGTGGCAAGAATAGCAGCAGTGCTAGAGTCAGCCATTTCAGAGGAGGAAGGGCTGGCTGGCTCAGGCTGCTAGGTGTACAAGGGATGATGATGTTCTTGTCAAAAGCCCAGCCAAGGGGCTTCCCTGGTGGCGCAGTGGTTGAGAGTCCGCCTGCCGATGCAGGGGACACGGGTTCGTGCCCCGGTCCGGGAAGATCCCACATGCCGTGGAGCGGCTAGGTCTGTGAGCCATGGCCACTGAGCCTGTGCATCTGGAGCCTGTGCTCCGCAACGGGAGAAACCACAGCAGTGAGAGGCCCGCGTACTGCAAGAAAAAAAAAAAAAAAGGCCCAGCCAGGATCCTTGCAAATTTCATTTCATAAATACCCTGCATTTAGCCAGCACTCCTACTCTCACCCAATGGAGTAGGTGCAGGGAAGCTGAGAATCAGGAAGAAATGAGAATGTTAAGGACCTGGTGAGTAAGGAGGGCTTCAACCCAGGATATAATTTCTCTGGATCCCAGCTGAGTCCTCATTTGGGTTCAAATGAGGAATCAGAACCTCTTCCATATTCGTTCGAATACTTTTTAAATGATGGAACATTTGTGCTTTCAGCGGTTACATCTAAGTTTTGGAAATAGCAAAGCCCATTCAGTTCTAATAAAGCTGGGCCAATAATAACTTACATTTGGAGAATGGGTTTCATATCACAAGGTGCTGTAACAATGCCTTGTTTCATTTAATATCTTCAGGACAACCCCCGCTGTAGACACTTTTATTCTCCAATTGCAGAGGAAAAAAGTGAGGTTAAGAGAAGTTAAGGAATATGTGAAGTTACAAAACAGAGGTTGGACTTGAATTCAGATCTGATTTCAAATCTATTGTTTTCATCCTATATCAGAGGTTCTATTTTTTAATTTAAAACATATGAAGCAGCACAATAGGGCAACCTAGCTAATTTTCATCCATACCTAATAATCTTGTGCTAAAGACAATTTAAAAAGAGGATTTCCAAAACACTTTGAGCAATGGCATCCTCAACAGAACGCGTGTGTGGTTTCCCCAGGAAACAAATTCATGGTTTTCCTATGTTTCCAAACACATGGTTGGATTTTAAAAGTCCCATTGTTTTATTGTCACTGCTGGTAAGACTTTAAAATGCTTACTATATTTGCTTCCATAAAAATCATTATGCAGGAAAAAAATATTGGAGGTATAAGCTATTCAACAGCTGTGAAAGGGAAAATTGCAAGAGAACTTTAATGGTACATAAAACAAGACTTGTGAGCTACTTTATTTTTATCTGGGAAAAGAAAAAAATGCTAGCATAATAATATTTATACTGTACATGTACAAAAGGACCTCATTATACTCAGAGGTTATATTGTAGAAATTCCAAGTTAATACAGAAATATGAGGGGGATGTTCCCCTGATTCATTTTTTTCCTCCCATATTTGGCCTTTGGTCATTTGTTCCATTATACCGCCTTTCTTTTAGTTGCAGTGACCATATGTAGGAAATCACATTAAAATGTCCTATAGGTGCCATCATTAATCGTTTATTGACTTGACACTCATGTGCTTTTAGCAGCCCAGAGCTGATTGTTAAATAATAAAGAATTTTGCGAGTTAATTGTTAAACTGTTTGTACTTGAAATTGGCCATAGTGGGAGTATTTACACCATGGATATCGACAAACTACTACTCCTCACCCCCACCCAAAGCCGGTTTACCAGCATAGCACTGACCGTAGGTATGAGGAATCAGGGAGGGAGGTTGCTGTTTAGCACCTCACAAACGTTGGAAGCCACAAACTGAGTCTTCTCTGTACCAGCGGAGAAGAACAATGTGCCATCTTGTTCAGTGACTTTGGATTTGATTTACAGAGTTTTAGTAAAGCTGGGAGAGTAGGGCTGCATTTAAGAATGTTTCTGTGACGCCAAACAAACATTTGGAGCTACAAAAGAAATTCAACGTGCTTACAGAAGGTTGTTTAATTTACCCTCTAGTTAAAATAAGGTAAGATGGTCACTATATATTGTTAAATTGAAAAAAAGCAAGTTATAAACTACACATAATGACCCCATGTTAATAAAGAAAAATTGTTTTAGACATGGATATTCTAGAAAAATATGCCCCAAACTGATTATCTCTTAGATGAGTGGGGAGGGAGATTAAATGTTTAATTTATTTTTATTAAATGTTTAATTATTCTTTTTATTTCTGAATTGTTCTTTGTTGCTTTCTTTTTTAGAATCAGCATTACATTTTCTTATAACTAAACAGTAATTTTAAAAGAAAAAGAACCAAACAATGTCAGGTGAATTTGGTCATACTGACAATTTGACAATGGCCCGTTCAAAGCATAAAACTGATCCAACAAATCATTTTCATCCCCATTCTATAGTCTCAACTTGTTTTCCTTTCTTAACTGTCTTGACTTTTTAAATTATTGTTTTCAAAGATAAATGCATTTATATCTTGTTGGACTCTGAATTTTCAGTTTTTGTACCTGCTTTAAAATACTTTAAAATCAGTTCCTGCATTGCACGGAAAGACATACCAGCTCTACTCTAGAGGTTAGTTAGGTCTTGAAAGCCTACCACTGCGTTCATTCCTTTGCAAGCCCCAGGGGACTCCTAAGTTCAACTGTTGGCTGCAGGCAGAGCTGACAGATTTTGTTCTGACAAATTGCTTTTTTCTTGTCAAGGCAAGTTTGTAAGTTAAAGTTTGTTAGTCAAGGAGCTTCTTAAGAACTCTAGCATCAGGGGTGCTGGATTGTATTTCTAGCTTGGCCATATAATCAACCATGTTACTTTGGGTTAGTCACTTAATCTCTTAAAATCTCATCTGAAAATAGGCATAATAAATACCCTATTTCCGTGACTCTAAGATATACCTTTTCCCCCACATTTTACTATTTCTGAAATGGGATGTGTCTAAATAAATTTGCCAGCTGCCAGGCCCAGTATGGATGCCCCAGAAGGGGATATAACTGTCATTTGTGAATGTAAGAGAAGTTAGCAGATATTATAGAAGGTATCTGTTCATTTCATTTCACTTCAGATGAGTTATTTGCACTTGATAGGACCATACACGTTTATTGTATTTCATCTTAAAAAACTATACATTTATGTTTATTCTAAGTAAAGCAAACCTTTGTCACTGAAGGACTGATAAAGTTTCCGTACTTTCTTGTTAAGTAACAAGAGACTCTCTCTTGTTATTAAACAGATAGTCTTCAACCAATGATACGCTACCATCAAGGGAAAGGGAAAATAACGCTAGCAGGCTAATGCCGTTGAAGATTAAATGAGATATGCTGATACTATGCTGAGCATGGTGCCTGGTACATAGTGAGCACTCACGAAATATCTTCGTCATTGTCATCATCCACTTTGCCACATTAGTTGACAATAACTTTCCATATCCATATTCTTTTACAACTTCTGTATAAGGAAAGCAGTAAGATCTGAGTCGATGGTTCTCAGATCTTGACGGAACCTCAGAATTACCTGGTGAGATTTTGAAAAAATATCACTGCCCTGAGACCCAGGCAAATTAAATTAGAACCTCTAGGGGCTGGAACCAGGCACTTGAAGTATTACTAAAGTTTCCCTAGTGATTCTAATGTGCATTAATTTAAGTTAGTGATTCTCAACCTTGGCTGCACATGAGAGACCCCTACAGCTCAGATCAACACATGAGCATCTCGGGGGACGGCGGGATGCAGGTATTAGTATTTTGTTTTCTTTTCTAAGGGTGGATCCCAAACATCGGAATCACCTGGGGCACTTGTAACTGAATCCAGACTCACATACCCTAGTCCCCCAAATTCCTATTTAGGTCTCAACTGAGATCCTTGCACTTTGCATTTTTAACAAGTTCCTCAGTTTACGCTGTGGTATGGATTTGCGAATCACCAATCTATGTTCACTAGGTTGTTGGTTCAAAGATCAGGGATCTAGTCTTGGTTCTGCTAACTAGTTCTCTGAACATAGCTCCCTCCTCTATGACGTAGGAGGTTGGATTAGATGCTCTCTGAGGTGTCTAAAGTCCCTTCTGCACACCATATAAAAAAATAAACTCAAAATGGATTAAAGACCTAAATGTCAGAACAGAAACCATAAAACTCCTAGAAGAAAACATAGGCGGAACACTCTTTGACATAAATTTGTCTCCTAAAGCAAAGTAAACAAAAACGAGGTAAATAAATGAGACCTAATTAAACTTAAACACTTTTGCACAGCAAAGGAAACCATCGACAAAACGAAAAGACAGCTTCCTGAATGGGAGAAAATATTTGCAAATGATATGACTGATAAGGGGTTAATATCCAAGATATACAAACAGCTCCTACAACTCAGAATCAAAAAAACCTAAACAACCTGATGAAAAAGTGGGCAGAAGACTTGAATAGGCATTTCTCCAAAGAAGACATACAGATGGCCAACAGGCATGTGAAAAGATGCTCAACTTCATTAATCATGAGAGAAATGCAAATCAAAATCACAGTGAGGTATCACCTCATACCTGTCAGTATGGCTATCATCAAAAAGACCACAAATAAAAAATGTTGGCCAGGATGTGAACAGAAGGGAACCTTTGTACACTGTTGGTGGGAATGTAAATTGGCGCAGCCACTGTGGAAAACAGTATGGAGGTTCCTCAAAAAATTAAAAGTAGAACTACCATATGATCCAGCAATTCCACTCCTGGGTATATATCTCTCTGAAGAAAACAAATACACTAATTCGAAAAGATACAGGCACCCCAATGTTCATAGCAGCATTCTTTATAATAGCCAAGATATGGAAGATACCTAAGCGTCCATGAATAGATGAATGGATAAAGAAGATGTGGTATATATATATGTGTGTATATATATCAATATATGTGTGGGTGTATATATATATGTATATATATATATATATAGTATGTATATTATATATATACAACAGAATACTACTCAGTCATAAAAAAGAATGAAATTTTGCCATCTGCAGCAACATGGATAGACCTGGAGGGTATTATGCTAAGTGAAATAAGTCCGACAGAGAAAGAGAAATACTGTATGTTATTACTTATACGTAGAATCTAAAAAATAAAACAAACTAGTGAATATAACAAAAAAAGGAAACAGACTCACAGATATAGAAAACAAACTAGTGATTACCAGTGGGGAGAAGGAGGAGGGGAGGGCAAGATAGGAGTAGGGGATTAAGAGGTACAACTACTATATATAAAATAAATAAGCTACAAGGATATACTGTACAGCACAGGGAATATAGTCAATATTTTATAATAACTTTAAATGCAGTATAATCTATAAAAATTTTGAATCACTACATTGTACACCTGAAACTAATATTGTAAATCAACTATACTTCAATAAAAATAAATAACTAATAAACTAATAAAGTCCCTTCTGACTCCAATGTGGGGAGGCCTGGGTCATTGGTCTACTGTGGGACATTTATTGTTTTGTCTGCTGAAGGCAGCATTCTGTCCACCTCTTCTGGGAAGTTCCGTGCTACCCAGGTGATTCTAGTGGGACCTGCCAACCTTCTTACAGAAGGCATCTCCCACGCCTCTGTAACTGGTCTAAGGTGGCATAACTTACCCAAACTGGGCCAATGGGAGTCATTCCATAGTAGTTTTATACTTTAGGCCAGAGAACTAAAGACTCTGACCCTTCTGGTGACAAAACAGAAGCTTCCTGTCTGGCTGCCAAGCTACCAATTCCCCTGCCACAAGGGAAGGAATGAAGGTGATGTTCAGAACAGCCAAGATGAGAAGTGGAGAGAATGTGGCCCACTTGGAATCTCGAATTCCAGGGCCTATGGCATCCTGTGGTTTGGTTATGTGAGTCAGTAAAGTTTCAAATTAGGTTTCTATTACATGCAGCGAAAACACAAAGAACAACAACAACAAAACGTTCCCCACTAATACAACTGATCCTCACTAAAAATGACACTTTTTGTTTTACAAAGCTTTTGTGTATACCTCCTAATGATAGTCCTGTTAAGTAGCACATGTACTTTCTTTAAAAGTTGAGACATAATTCACACACCATAAAATTCATCATTTTAAGGTACCCAATGCAGTGGTTATTAGTATATTCACAAGGTGTATAACCATCACTACCAACTGATTCCAGAACATTTCATCATCCCAAAACAGCAACCCCAAACCTATTAGAAGTCATCTCTATTCCCCTCTCCTACCCATCCTGAACAAACACGAAGCTACTCTCAGCACAGGTACTTTCATGCCCCATTTAAAGGCAAAGAAAAGGAGACCCGGATATCCTAGTGGTCTTCTTAAGAGGCTAGAGCCAGGATTAGAACCTGTTGAACTATTCTACCTCCCTTTTGTGAACACATTTACGCCCAAGTTATTATATTTGTTTGCCACTGTAAAATGGAAGAGAGGGTTAAAACAATAACTTGTAAACTGTTGCAGTCATTTAGAAATAGTGTTGGTTTGCTCTGAGAGGTCAATTCACTCAGACATGTCTTGCTTTACTTTTGTTAACATTATGCTTTCTTAATGAAAGAGATTACTTTTGTTTTCTTCTCTGCAACTGAAACCCACTTGACCTCTCCAGGAAAGAAAAAAATGGCTACGGAAGTTAAGTCAATTGAGCTGAAATATAAGGAAGGAAACAAGCTTTAGTCCCTTTCACAGCCATATATCTTAAGTATAGTAATTACATTTTAGTCTATTAAGCTTTTGATCAGGACAAATAAACCTTATATAAAATTCAGATCGAGTTCAACAGGATTAGAAAAGGGAGGTCAGAGAGGAAATGTGGATATCACATTTTGAATCATTTGGAATTCAAACAAACTTGGAGCTTGTCTTTTTGGCAGATATTAGTTTAATAAGAGTCACTGCCTACAGACTGCTTTAATCTAATTCTAGAAACCAATAAATTGCAATCTAATTGTGAAATGATGAAAGACAGTGATTTGAAGAAGCAAATGTGTTTACATGCAGTTTAGTCCAAGTTCAGTTTTGTAGAAAAGAGTCAGAAATATCGAATCTCTACTTTAGGGGTAAAAATGCATCTAGGGGTACACACCCATATAGCCGGGTATCTATCTCCCTTTGTGTGCCTTGCCTTCCATGCCTGGGAGTCTATTTCTGTCGAGTCGGATAATACCAGGCCTGCCTATCCCAGCCTCCAGAGCCCCTCAGGGTAAAGAGCCGGGGAACAGCAAGTCCCCAGAACAATTGGGGAGCCTGTTCACAGTTTTGGCTGCCTGTGTTGCTACTCTGCCAGTCTGTCTGAAGCATTTGGGGAACACCCAGTCTTTGCAGAAGCTTGAACTTGGCGCTAGAGAACAAAAATGAATAAAGAATAAATTTTCCCCGAAGGTGAGAACAAGGACCTTTACTCTCCTGTCTAATTTTCCTGCCATTCAGCCACATTTGTACCAGAAGACCCAGTGCAGTGCACATATGTGCTGGGAGGAGGGAGAACACAGACTCCTTCCCAGCCCACCCAGACATGCTGGGTCTAACAGTCTCTCCAATGATCAACTGTTAAAATATATTCAACTCTGTCATTTCACAAAACAATGATGGTCTTCATACCTCTCGCCTTGGTCCATACTGTCACTCTACTGAAACACCCACACATTCCTTCTCTCAAGACTGACTCCTGCGTGTCCTTCTAGACTCAGCTGTGCTGTCCTCCTGGGAAGCCTTTCTTAACCTTTCATTTGCACTCTTAGTTAGGTCCTTCCTCAAGACTCCTTCAGTGTCTACCCAATTCCATTTTGCATCTTCCTATCATGATGACTATTGTACTCTGTCACTATCTTTTCTTAAAAAATCTCTCCTATTAGATTGTTTCTACAAAGTCTGGCCTATCATGTTTATCTCTATATCCTCAAGACCTGATATCAAAAACGGCTTAGAGCAGGCATTTCATTCATTCAAAAATATGTGTTGGGATTCTATAGTGTGCTAGGTACCATGAAGGGTGCTGCAGCTAATCATAATTTTTGCTTGCTAAATGAGTAGTCTCCCATCCTTTGGTTCTTCACCATCTTCTGCAGTACAGTAGAAAAGAAACCTTGCTGGGTGGGTTAGGTACCAAGGCCTGAATGCAAAGAATGAGAGTGATCTCCCTCCTGATTCTTGTTTACAGGTATTGACTGCTCACTGTGGGCCAAGCACTGTGCTTAGAGTTTTATGTGCATTCACACACTTAATCCTTTGGTCCTTGTACCACCTTTATCTCCATTTTATAAATAAGGAAACTGAGGTGCAGAGGATGCTGTTTGCCCAAGGTTACAGGGCTAGTAAGTCCAGCTAGGATTCAAAGCCAGGCCTTTGTCACTACATTATACTAAACTATTGGTAGGAGATGGAGAATACGTTGTCTTTTTCTGATCTCCATGAATGGAACTTCATTTCAACCCCAAGTGGGGTATCCTTCGGATGGAGACTTGCAGCCTGAGCTCTGAGAAGCCAGCGCAGTCAGTCACCATTCTGCCATGGAACAGCAAGCAGCTATGGGTTCTCATCCATTTACCGGGCAATGTAGTATGATGGATAAGAACCCAACATGAACTAAACGTTCTGCCCTTGCGTCCTACCTCTACAACGTCCTAGCTCTAGGGCTTTTGTGAGTCCCTTAACCTCTGTCTCCTCATCTGTAAAAGGGGGAGAGACAGACTGGAAGAGGGTGATCAACCATCTCAGCTTGCCAGGGACTGTCTCAGTTTTAGCTGAAAGTCCTGCATCCTAGAAAACCCATCACTCCCAGGCAAACCAGGATGGTTGGTCACTCTAAGCTAATTTTTTTGCATCGGGACTCATGATCTATAAGAGGCCCATTTAAGTTGAGTATTATGAAGCACAGCTATTGAAGAGTCTTCTGCAGCAGCGCTCACACTTTAACTTACATAGGAATCACCTAGAGAGCTTGTTAAATACACATTGCTGAACCCCACCCCAGAGCTGCCGATTCAGTAGGTCAGAGGTGGGGCCTGAAAATCTGCATTTTAACAAGTTTCTAAGTGATGCAGCTGCTGCTGGTCCCAGAACCATACTTTGAGAATTACCGGTCTATGCATTAAAAAATTGCTATGTTATCAGCCAAGAAACAAAACTGTACTTGAATTGAATTTAAATTTCAGCCACCATGATGAGAAAAGGTGAAATTTTATAAATATTTCAGTTTATTTGCACTCCCACCTTAGAGCTACCCAAATTGGTATTAAGATAAAATATTACAGAGGAAGATATGTTAATAGTTGTGCTAAGAAAACAGGTTTGTTGGCTTAACCAATAAACAGTAAAACAGTTTATTTTGAGTTAATCTTTAATATGCTAATAAGAGATGTAAATTTCTAGGACATGTCACATTTCCCCAACTTTTTGACCACAGAAATCTTTGTTCTCCAGTATCTGGAAATGACTGCTCAACTTAAAATGGAGTAATAAATCATTCTATCAGTTTTAAAGCAACATTTAAGCCCCAATTTCTTACATCCTAATTAGCTAAACAGTTGCTAAATCGAATTACATAGTGTTGCAGGTAGTAAAAACATTCTTTATCCTATAGATTTCCATAGATCACTGTATGGGTCAAATATAACTTAGGTTATTCATACATATTTTTTTGTTTCCAAAGAAGGCCTCAAGAGCAATCTTTATTCTTGCAGTGGACACTTCTTGGGATGGCTGTGTGGCTCATACAAATCCCTTCTCTGAGACTGGTACACGGTGGCTATGTCTGCCATCAGACCCTCTCAATAGCCGTAGTCCAGGGAGGTCTTCTGACCAAGCTGGCTGATCTGCCCCAGAAATTTGCAATTGTAAGCTAAAAGACAGAAGCTGGAAAGCCTTTGGAGCTTCTTTCTATCAATGGCGTAGCTCTAGTGAGAAGGTCTTTGTGTCTCAATTTCCCCATATTTAAAAATGGGGCAGATAATAGTATTTACCTCATACAGCTCATGTAAGGATTGAATGAGTTAATACACGTGGAGCTCTTAGGGCAGTGACCGATGCATGGTAAGAGCTTCCTAACTGTGATTGCTTATTAATGTTGTTATTAATTCCTGATGCTCAAGTCTCTAGAGATGACAAGGATTCTGCCCTGCATAATCTCTGTGGCTCAACTTCTCCTTAGCTTTCATGAGATAATATAGTGTCCTTCCAAAATGTTCCTCTATAGCAGGTGGTAGGCAGAATAATGGCCTCCCAAATACATCTATGTTCTAATCCCTGGAACCTATGAATCTGTTACCTTACACGGTAAAAGAGACTTTGTTGATATGATTAAATTAAAGATTTTAACATAGGGAGATATCTGAGTGGACCCAAGGAAATCACATGGGTCCTTATAAGGGAAAGAGGGAGATAGGAGGGTCAGAAGAGAGACGTGATAATGGGAGCAGAGTCAGAGAGAGAGTTGAAGATGAAACACTGCTGGCTTGAAGATGGAGGAAGGGAGAACAAGCAAAAGAATGTAGGCAGCTTCTAGAATGTGGAAAAGACAAGAGAATGGAATTTCCCATGCACACGGCCAATATTGTTAGCTCAGTGAGAACTATTTTGGACTTCTGACTTTCAGAACTGTAAGATAATTGTGTTTTAAGCTACTAAATTAGTGGTAATTTGTTAGCAGCAGGAGGAAACTAATACATGGCATAAGCTAACCAAAGCTAGATTCGGTTGCTCACAAGAAATGAAAAAACAGTTTAATGACAGCTCTACAGACACTAGAAGAGTCTAAAGAATGGGCAGGTCTCTGCTGGGTGATTCTTCAGGTCCTTTTGGCATCTATTGGGATCACTAGGGGGCATTCTACCTGTAGCTGAATTGGTCTTGTGGGGAAGTGGCTTTTAAGATGACTTTACTCATTTGTCTGGCACCTCAGCAGGGACAGTTGGAAGGCTAAGCCTTTCTCTCTCTCCATGTGGGCTCAGGGACTCTCTACGTGATCTTTCCAGCAGGATTGCTGGACTCCACACATGGAAGCCCTGAGATCCAAGAGTGAGTGTTCCAAGAGAACCAGGCAAAGGCTCTAAGGCTTCTTATGAGCTAGTTTTTTTGCTTATGGAGCAGTGTATAAAGTTAGCCACACACACACACACACACACACACACACACACAGCATAGCTAAGAACTGGGGAGGGGTAGTGCCCCTAGAGCAAGGCTGGAGGTGCTATTACCAGCAGAGGGAGAAAGGATGCTAGAACCAAAATGACAGGAGCCTCCCAATGAAGATACAGAAGCCAGTCAGGTGAGAGATGAAAGAAAAGCCCCTACTTTAAAGAGTGAGTCCATAGCTTAAAAGAGATCAAATATGTAAAATGTGTTGAATGAAGGGGACTATGGGTTTCATTATTTGTTTCTTGTTTAAATTATTTTTAATGTACTGAAAAAATAATAATATCAAGAGAAATAAAAACGTTCAGGAGCCTACCACATTGGCACATGGTTTTGAGTTTTTTTCTTTCCTTCCATTCCATACCCTTGGCATAAATATTTTTTGAAGGTTAACTAATTTGTCATTTGATCTTTAGAATACCCACACAACCAGGATACACTAAAGTATGATGCCTTTATTTACCATTCTGTGAAAGTTTATATAGAAACACATTTAATTTCATTGAGATTATTTTTTCTTTACTTCATAAACTGCAATTGTCTTAAATGACTTTAAAGAAAAACTCATCCATAATTCTGACACTATAATACAGTGACTTTAATGTTTGCATATTACCTGTTAGTCTTGGTTCATATATATTCACGCTTTTTTCCCCCCAAAGTTGGAATCACACAGTTTTGCATTCCTTTTTTTTTTTTAAAGAACAAAATACTAACCATGATCTCTTGTTTTTCATTTTAGGAAGTCTTAAAACTGATGTTTATTATTTGCATAATATTCCATCTAGTGGTAGAGCATAATTTCCTAAGGCTAGCCCCTATTGTTAGACATTTGGGTTGTTTCCATTTCCAATTTTCAGGCATAGCATTTTACTTTTGTCAGTCTAATTCCTGGAGAAAAAAGTCTTCAGGGCAATAACAGCCTCAGCCAGGATGAATGTGCTTCTATACTTGGTAAGCACAGCTATAGTCTAGTCCACATAGGTTTAGCCTATGGTCATGCCACTGGCAAGTCAACTTACCAGCCTCCCACAACCTTGGCAGTACTGGGTGTTATTTTAAAAAACAAAGCACAGAGAAGTGGGAGGAATTGGTTTAATAGGCATAAAATGGTATTTTTTCTTCTTGAACTGTTTATTTTTCTATTTTTTCCAACTATTTAATTTAATAGTTTTAAATTTACAGAGAAGTTGAGAGAATAATATCCTTATATCCCCTACACCTAGATCCACTAATTGTGAATATTTTGCCACATTTGCTTTTTCTCTTTTCTTTCTCTTTGTCTCTCTTTCACGCGCTCCCTCTCTCTTACATACACACACACAATTTCCTTTTGCTGAACCGTCTGAAAGTTCCAGATATCATAATACCTGATGCTTAAATACTCAATCATGCATCTCCTACATAACCAAGATGCCACTGCCATACACAAAAAATTTAACATTGATACAAAATAGTATCTAATATACAGTACATAAGCATATTTCCCCCAGTAATTCCAAAATATCTTCTAAAGGTGCTTTTTAAAATTTGGGATTCAATCAAGGTTCACACATTGCATTTCTCTGTCACACCTTTTACCTTTCTTTTGGTCTAGAAAAGTGCCCTGCCATATGTTTAACTCTTTCAGAGATTGACTTTTAGTTGAAGAGTCCTGACCAATTGTTTCATAGTATATCTCACATTCTGGATTTGCCACATTGTATTCCCATGATTAAATTCAGGTCAAACATTTTGGTCAAGGGCACTATACGTGTCTCCTCACTGCATCTCACCAGGAAGCACATGATGTCAGGTTGTCCAGTTACTGGTCATACTAAGTTTCATCACTGGGTTAAAGTACTGTCTGTTGTGAAAGCAGCTTTTCCCTTTGTAATTAATAATTAATCTATAGAGGTGATACTCGGAGACTGTATAACTATCTCTTTCCCCAACAATATTTCACCCAGAGTGTTTGGGATTCCTTGACAATGCTTCCTAATTAGTTACTACATTGGTGGCTACAAATGGTATTTTGCTGTTGTTGTTGTTGTTTTACTTAATTAATTATTTATTTACTTTTGGTTGCGTTGGGTCTTCGTTGCTGTGTGCAGGCTTTCTCTAGTTGCGTCGAGTGGGGGCTACTCTTCGTTGCGGTGCACAGGCTGCTCATTGTGGTGGCTTCTCTTGTTGCAGAGCACAGGTTCTAGGTGTGCGGGCTTCAGTACTTGTGCACACAGGCTCAGTATTTGTGGCACATGGGCTTAGTTGTTCTGTGGGATCTTCCCGGACCAGGGATCAAACCCGTGTCCCCTGCATTGGCAGGGGGATTCTTAACCACTGTGCCACCAGGGAAGTCCCTACAAATGGTATTGTTAATCCAATTATTATTCCTTTTTACAGATTAGCTGATATACTTCTGTATAAATGAGCTATATCCCCCCTTTAAAATATCAGTATGAACTCTGTTTTCCATGCCTGTGTAGTCTTCTCTCACATTGACACTACACTTGGCCATATGACTTGCTGTGGTCATTGGGACCCTAGCAAGCAAGACCAAGTAGAAGCTTGATTAGCTCTTGTTGGGACTTGTCTCCTGGGAATACTCCTTAGAACCAAGCCATCAAGTTGTAAGAAAGTACAGGTTATCCTGCTGGAGATAGAGACCACATAGAAAGACCTGGGAGAATGAGACACCACATGAAGAATGAGGCCAAGTGGAGAAGTACTGAGCTTCCAGCTTAAGGCAGACATAGGAGTGGCTCCAACTGACACCTCATGGAGCAAAAGAACCACCCCAGAATCATGAAAAATTATAAACTGTCATTGTTTTAAGCCACTAAGTTTGGGGCATTACACTGTATTAGATAACTAAAATAAAACACACACTCAGAGAAGTCTTAATGATATTGTTGCATAAAAAACTACCATAGGCTTAAAACAATAATTTATTATTATTTATCATGATTTAGTGGATCAAAAATTCAGAAAAGGCACAGCAGCGAAGCCTTGATGCTCTACAATGTCTGAGACCTCAGCAAGGATGATTTGAATGTGGGAAGCTGGAACAGCTGGGAGCTGTCTGGGTACCTCCCCCATGTATATATAAATATGGCTTATCCTCATTGACTAGCTTAGGCTTCCTAGCAATATAGCAACCTCATAGTACTTGTTTCTTACATGGCATTTCAGGGCTCCAAAGAGCCAGTGTGTTCCTAGAGACAGAAAGAGAAAGCTCTTTCTTAAGACCCAAGCCTGCATACTGGCATAGTTATTACTTCCACCGAATTCTATTGGTCAAAGCAGTGTCTGAACCTGCCTATATTCAATCAGGAACACACATCCCACCTCTTGATAGGAAGATGTCAAAAAAATCTGTAGTATCTTTAATCTGCTGAACATCTCTTCCTTTTCATTCTATTCTCTCCTTCCCCTATAGGAAACCATTGTAATTGTGTGTGTGTGTGTGTGTGTGTGTGTGTGCGCGCGTGCGCGCGTTTTCAAAAATAAGTGAAAAAACCCACAAGTTTTATTTCTCCTTTCTTTTAATACAATAGGTAGCAATATTTAAATGTTCTTTTGTACATTGCTTTCTTCCTAAATAGATTTATTGAGGTATTAATAGTATGTAATTAACTTCACATATCTAAAGTGTACAACTTCATGAATTTTGACCTGAGTATATACTTATGAACCACCAATACAATCAAGATAATGAACAGGTCCATCACCTCTCTCTCTCTCTTTTTTTTTTTTTGGCCACGTTGGGTGGCTTGCAGGATCTTAGTTCACGGAACAGTGACTGAACCCGGGCCCCCGGCAGTGGAAGCACAGAGTGTCCTATCCACTGGACCGCCAGGGAATTCCTGACCCCTGTCTCATTATAATCCTTCCTTCCTGCTCCTCTCTCTCACCCTGTCCCCAGGCAACCATTAATCTGCTTTCTGTCATTACAGATTAGTTTGCATTTTACAGAATTACATGTAAATGGAATAATACAATATATCCTTTTTATATTCTGTTAAAACTTTGACTTCTTTCACTAGGCATAATTATTTTGAGATTTATCCACATTGTTGCATGTATCAATAGTTCCTTTTTAAATTGATGAGTAGTACTTAATTATATGGCTACATCACAATCTGTTTATCCATTCATCTGTTGATGAGTATTTAGGTTGTTTCTAGTTTGGGGCTTGTCATATTCTGCTCAGACTACTGTAACAAAATACCATAGACTGGGTGGCTCAAACAACAGACATTTGTTTCTCATAGTTCTGGGGACTAAGAAGTCCAAGATCAAGGTACCGGCTGACTCAGCTCCTGATGAGGGCCCTCCTCGTGGCTTACAGACAACTACCTTCTTGCTATATCTTCACATGGTAGAGAGAGAGCAAGCTCTGGTCTCTCTCCCTCTTCTTGTAAGAACACTAAACCCCACTAGGAGGTGAAAAATATTATTATCTGCATTTTACAGATAATGAAACAGAGCCACAGGTAAATGAACTTGCCTAAGTTCTCACAGCAATAAGGAGCAGAGTCAGGATTGAGACCAAGGTAGTCAAAGTCCAGGCTGCACCTTCACCATGATTCTATATCTGCTTATTGAGCACCTACTATGTGTCTGGTACTATTCTAGGTACTATGGATACCAGTTAACAAGCAAAACCACTGACCTCATGGAGCCTTCAATGGGGAGACAGAAATTAATCACATCAATAAATCAGCCTACAATATGTCTACTGGAGATAAATGCTATGGAGAAAAATAAAATGGGGTAAAGAGGATAAAGAATGCTGGGGAATGCGTGCAGTGGGGGTTGCTATTTTGTAATTAAGGTTTGTCAGGAAAGAATATACTGATTAGGCCACATTTGAGCAAGAACCTGAAGAAAGTGAGGATGAGACCATGGAAAATGTTTGAGGGAAAATAAGTATAAAGTCCCTGAAGTAGAAAAATGCCCATCATATTCAAAAACAGCAAGAAGGTAGGGAAAGTGGAAGGGAAGAGGTAAGAGACGTCAGGGATACCGGATGAAGTAGGGCCTTACAGGCCAAGGAGGGACTTCTGAGTGAGATGGGAGCCCCTGGAGCGTTTTAAATAGAAGCAGGATGTGATTCAGTCACGAAATGTGACTGACTCACACTGTGAAAGAATTATTCTGTCTGCGGTATGGAAAGTAGATGGTAGGAGGCAAAAGCAGAAGCAGACAGACCAGATAGGAGGCTGTTGGCAGGTGAGCAGGTAACAGGTGATGGTGGCTCTGGCCAAAGTAGCTGGTAAGAGATGAACGCCATCTTTGGGGCACATAACAGCTTCATTGCTTGTTTCCTGGTGGCTCTTGCCTCTCAGAAATGCATCGCTGACCAATGGGTGACCAATGCATCCACAGACTACTTGAAGCCTGTCTATGGACCTCCTGAGTATCCAGGGTCTCCTGGGTTAAGGAAATTGTCTCATCAGAACAGCAGCTGTGTGTTGTCTGACATACCAGAATGTGTTTAGCTTAATATAGATGAATAATGAAAAACTTTAAGGAAGTATGGCAGAGCCTCCAGCCTCTAATAAATCTGAGCATGACTGCTCTTTCAACAGTGCAGTTATGCTCAGAGTTCAGACCAAATTGCATTAACTGTTGTTTCTAAGTACTCAATAAAAAATAGAAGCATGAGTCACATTCCCAATTCTAAAAGTAATACTTTTGAATACTGTAGTAAAGTCTGCAGAAATGCATCCAGCTGGACCTTAAGGACAGATCCTTTGTGGAGTTACCATGGCCAAGGGCTGGACCTTGGCTTTGAGGGGTCAGAGATTTAATTTGGTTACTGACCCAAAGTTGCTCAGAGGCTGAAGGCGGCTTCTGGCCTGACTGAAGGTGTATGTGGCCCAAAGCAGAGGCCATGCTGGTGTATCCTTGTGGGAGCCAGAGCCTGAAGAAGATGTTGTTAGATGTCAAATGGCTTAAGTGAGATGCCACACTCAGCAACAGGGTGCTCAGGAGGAAGCTGGGTCATCAAAGATCAGGACAACATAGTCATTAACTCTAGGGAACAACTGCCTGCGTTCATATCCTGATTCTGCCACTTAAATTACTTAATCTTCCTGTACTTACACTAAATGAGTTAAAATGTATGAGTTACATAAAATAGTACTTGACATATTGTGTTATTACATGATAATATCATAAAGGGTAGAACAAAGATAAGGTAAATCAAAACAGCTATCAAGGGATCAGACTGGAAAAGAACCTATATTTTACAAGGTGAAGCCCCAAGACTAATTCTCCCTGGTTAAGATCTGCCTGAATACTGGACCCTAGCAACATCCACCTCCTCATCCCCAGAACCTAAGAATATGTTACCTTAAGTGGCAACAGGGACTCTGCAGATGTAATTAAGTTAAGGATCTTGAGATGGGAAGATATCCTGGATTATCCAGGTGATCCCAAGATCATCCCAAGGGTCCTTATAAGAGGGAGACAGGAAGATCAGAGGGATACATGTGAAAACAGAAGCAAATTAAAATAGGATGATGTGGGATGTGGTAAAATATGAAATAAGCTTTAAAAACTCATTACTGACCGCCCTGTAGGATGATCACCTTCCATACATGGGAAGGAGTCTTGAGAAATGCCTTTCCAACTGTGAAGCATTGGCACAGCTCAAAGAGAGGACCTGGATGGAGCCTGGAGTTTTTTTTCCCCCCTGTAACTCTGAAGGTAAACTTGTTTGTTCTTTCTAGGGCAAAAGAGGAGAATGTGTTAAAAGACCTTCATACAGCAGATACACAATAAATATGTATTATTATTATTCATTATTTGTCAATGCCCAGCCCTCCACGGTTCTGAGTTCACTGGGCAAGTAAAGTTACAAATACACAGCAATTGGTTTCACTTACTAGGGCAATGGTCTGTTTAAAATATTTACAGTTAGAGGGCAGGTGACAGAAATGTCATCTGAGTCCCACATCGAGGTTCACTGCAATGACAAATGGCAGTGTTCCTTCTTTAAAGGAATGCGGCTACACACCATCACCTGCCTGGCCCCAGGGTGAGTGCCTGGCACGTGTGAGCTGCTTGGCAGAAAAGGCGCCCAGTGTTTCCCTAGCGAGGCATATGGGACACACTGCCTCATGACTGCTGATGACCTTCAAGTCCCTTGTCCCCAAGTACAAGCAAGGAGCTTCCCATACATGAGCTTGTTGGTTGCTGCCTTAGTTCTGAACCACCTTCTCCTGGCTGCTGACTCCTCCATTTTGATTCTTGTCTTTAACTTTAGATTTAACCTTCAGGTTAAACCTTCAGGTTTAACCCCAATGACCCTGGATCTTTCAACAGCAATTCTTGTTCTCTGTCCTAGCTGTGCTGCTGCCTCACACCAGATCACATAACCCTCCCCTCCAAGTTCACTTCAACCCTCCCAAAGCAGCTCTTTCCCCAGGCAATACCCGTGTGAACAATCCTCCATCCCTCAGGCTTTCCCTATCACATTTCATGAACTTGAAACTAAGCATTCAGGGTGTCTTTCAGGGAAATCAGTCTAGACACAGTATGGTAATGGCAGTTAACCAAGCAGTTTCTGGTAAAACACCGCCTGGCTTTGAAAAGTAGATCTTCCACTTATTAGCTCCGCAAACTTGGGCAAATTACACCCCTTCTAAGTCTCAAACTTCTCATCTGTAAAATGGGGCTAATGATTCAATGCCTGTAAAGAGTTAGCTCAGGGGACTTCCCTGGTGGCGCAGTGGTTAAGAATCCGCCTGGCAATGCAGGGGACACGGGTTCGAGCCCTGGTCCGGGAAGATCCCACATGCCACAGAGCAACTAAGCCCGCGAGCCACAACTACTGAGCCCGCATGCCACAACTACTGAAGCCCACGCGCCTAGAGCCCGTGCTCCACAACAAGAAAAACCACTGCAGTGAGAAGCCCGCGCACTGCAACGAAAAGTAGCCCCCGCTTGCCGCAACTAGAGAAAGCCCGTACGCAGCAACGAAGACCTAATGCAGCCAAAAATAAATAAATAAATAAATTTATTTTTTTTAAAAAAAGAGTTAGCTCAGGTCTGGCACATAGTAAATAAATGTTAGCTACTACTGGTGCCACTCTTGGTCCTTTATCACAGATTTACTCAGTGGCATCATAGTGACCTTAAAGCATCGAAGGCTGCTTAACTCTCCACCAAAGTATAATGCAACATAAGAGCACGCACTTTATAAATCTTAGTTGTAAGAATGGATCCTCCTTCTCTAAAATCAAAATGGGAAAATGTGTGGCTGTATGGCTCATGTAAAAGATGACACGGTGACTCTCTGGAGGTTTTTTATCCAGTTGATGTGATAAGAGACCTGTGGCAGAAACAGTCTGATCCAAGGCTTAACCACATAGCATTCTGAGAAAATACTGTGGAAAGATGATAGTCCATGGCTGGGCAAAAGAAGTAGAGAATAAGACTGAAAAGATAGGAAGGGGATGGTGATGGAGGGCCTCGAATGCCAGGTTGAACAGTAAGTGGTGAAGTTGCAAGGCTATAGGCTTTAGAGACCCACAGCCTGGGTGTGAATCCTCCACCTCATACTAGGTAGGACAGTGTCATTCAAATTTTTCTAAACAGGACACACAGTAAGAAAAACGTTTTACGTTTGTTCCAGCGTGCACGCGCGCGTGCGCGCGCACACACACACACACACACACACACGCGCTCCTGAATCAAAAGTTAATGAAACAGCTCCTACCCTTAATATGCATGATGTATTCTGATGTTTTCTCTTCTACTTTATTTCATTTCTTAAAGCTGCTAGCCATGGCCACTAAATTGATCTCATGACCCATTAACGAGCTGCATCCCACAGGTGAACTACAAAAAAATTACTTCTTATCTCTGAACTTTGATCCTTATCTATGAAGAGGAGATAATGCCAATACTATAGAGTTGGGGATTAAATAAAGAACCTAATACAGTGTTTGATACATAACACATACTCAATAAGTGGCAGTTGAAAATCATTTTGCAATTTATTGATGGAGGTGAAGAGAAAGATTCTGAGGAGTTAAAGATTCCTGGGAATTTTAAGCCTGGTGACTAGAAAAAATTGTGCAGTGAAATGAATTGGGTAAGGAGGCAGTGTAAGGCTGACTGGGAGATGCTTAAGGTTTTGTTGCATAGCTTCAGTTTTGCTTTTATTTTCAGACTATAAAAATCATACCTGTGGGGCTTCCCTGGTGGCGAAATGGTTGAGAATCTGCCTGCCAACACAGGGGACACGGGTTCGATCCCTGGTGCGGGAAGATCCCACATGCTGTGAAGCAACTAAGCCCGCATGCCACAACTACTGAGCCCATGTGCCACAACTACTGAAGCTTGTGCACCTAGAGCCCGTGCTCTTCAATGAGGAGCCCATGCACCACAACAAGGAGTAGCCCCCGCTCCCCACAGCTAGAGAAAGCCCACGCAGAGCAGTGAAGACCCAACACAGCCAAAAATAAATAAATAAAATAAATAAATTTATTAAAAAAAATCATACCTGCTCACTCTGCAGTTTGGTTTTTGTATTTTTAATTGTTCATAATACTTTAACATGTAAAAGTTTAAAATATTTATGTATTTTAAACATTCACTCAAATTCCTTCAATTGCTCTTATTTTTAAAAATAAATTTATTTTTTACTTATTTTTTGGCTGTGTTGGGTCTTCTTTGCTGCGCGCGGGCTTTTCTCTAGTTGCAGAGAGCAGGGGCTACTTTTCGTTGCAGTGCGTGGGCCTCTCGTCGAGAGGACTTCTACTTGTTGCAGAGCACGGGCTCTAGGCGCACGGGCTTCAGTAGTTGGGGCACACGGGCGGGGCACACAGGCTCAGCAGTTGTGGCTCGCGGGCTCTAGAGTGCAGGCTCAGTAGTTGTGGCGCACTGGCTTAGCTGCTCTGCGGCATGTGGGATCTTCCCAGACCAGGGCTCGAACCCATGTCCCCAGCATTGGCAGGCAGATTCTTAACCACTGCGCCACCAGGGAAGTCCCCCTTCAATTGCTTTTAGACTTAGAAAACTCTTTCTCACAATTAGACAAGTTAAATATTCACCTCCATTTTATTTTACTTCTTTACATTAATGGTTTCATTTTAACATTTAGTTATTAATTCTTCTGAAATTCATTTGACATGTGTGTGAGTGAGGTGAGGTTCTTACTTGATATTTTTCCAAATAGGTAGCCAATTTTCCTAATGCATTGTTTAATAGTCCATCCCTTTCACACTGTCTCGTTATATTTATTTTATTATTTATTATACCCATGTATATTATATATATGTATGTGTGTGTTTGGGTTATTTTCAAATCCATCTTTTCTATATTTTGTTTAGTTTATTCTTGTGATCTTATCACACGTTTTTTCTTTTTTGTGGTATTGAGAAATTTTTTAAACATAGAAAAGTACAGGAAGTAATAAACACTATACCCACCTCTCAGAATTAACAAATATTACTATATTTGCTTCAGATATTTTTTAAATTAATAAACTTTATTTTTTTAGAGCAATTGTAGGTTCACAGCAAAATTGAACAGAAAGTACAGCGCGTTCTCCTATAACCCCGTGCCCACACATGCACAGTACCTCGCCCCGTTATCAACATCCTTCCCCAAAGGCGTACATTTGTTAATTGATGAATCTACAGTGATATATCATTAGTACCCAAAGTCCACAGTTTACATTAGGGTTCACCTTTGGTATTGCACATTCTATGGGTTTTGACAAATGTATGACTTGTATCTACCATTGTAGTATCATGGGGAATAGTTCAGCTGCCCTAAAAGTCCTCTGTGCTCCAGCTATTCATCCCTTCCTCCCACCTAACCTCTGGCAAACACTGATCATGTTACTGTCTTCACAGCTTGTCTTTTTTTTTTTTTTTTTTTTTGTGGTACGCGGGCCTCTCACTGTTGTGGCCTCTCCCGTTGCGGAGCACAGACTCCGGACGCGCAGGCTCAGCGGCCATGGCTCACGGGCCCAGCCGCTCCGCGGCATGTGGGATCTTCCCGGACCGGGGCACGAACCCGTGTGCCCTGCATCCGCAGGCGGACTCTCAACCACTGCGCCACCAGGGAAGCCCCACAGCTGTCTTTTTTGCAGAATGTCATATAGTTGGAATCATATAGCATGTAGCTTTTTCAGATTGGCTTCTTTCACTTAGTAATGTGCATTTAAGGTTCCTCTATGTCTTTTCATGGCTTGATAGTTCATTTCTTTTTAGCACTAAAAAATATTTCATTGTCTGAATATACCACAGGTTAATTCATTCATTCACTTACTAAAAATATCATGGCTGTTTCCAAGTTTTGGCAACTACGAATAAAGTTTCTATAAACACTGATGTACAGGTTTTTACGTGGACCTAAGTTCTCATTTCATTTTGGTATATACCAAGGAGTCCAGTTCCTGTATTGCATGCTAAGAGTATGCTTAGTTTTATAAGAAACTGCCAAACTATCTTCCAAAGAGGCTGTACCATTTTGCATCCCTACCAGGAATGCTTCAGAGTTTCCATTCCTCCACATCCTCAGCAACATTTGGTATTGCCAATGTTTGGGATTTTAGCTACTCTAATAGGTAGGCAGTGGTATCTCACTGTTGTTTTAATTCATAATTCCCTAATGATATATGACGTTGAACATCTTTTCATAAACTTACTTGCCAACTGTATTTCTGCTTTGGTGAGGTGTCTGTTCAGGTCTTTTGCCTATTTTTCAATTGGGTTGTTCATTTCTTATTGTTGAGTTTTAAAAATTCTTTGTATGTTTTGGATAATAGTCCCTTATCAGATGTATCTTTTGAGAATATTTTCTCCCAGTCTGTGGTTTGTCTTCTCAACATCTTGACAGTGTATTTTGCAGTGTATTTTGCAGAGCAGAAGTTTTAATAAAGTCAAGCTTCAGATATTTTTAAAAACCAAAAACATTACAGATGTAATTTAATTGATTTTTATACCCTTCTCTTTCATTTTCTTACCTGTCTAGAGGCAAATCCCTGTCATGAAGTTCATGTGTACACATCTTGTCCATGTTGTTAACACTTGCATTTCACATGTACCCCAAAATCAGATATAATCTTATTTTGTTTGTTTTTAAAATTTACAGCAATGCTATCATACTGTAAAGGTCATTCTGTAATTCTTCTTTTTCATACAAAATTATATTTTTGAGATATATCCATGTTTATACTCACAATCTAATTTATTCACTTAAACTATAGTATAGCATTCTGTCAAAAACAAATAAAAACAAAACAAAAAACAAACACGTGAGTGCATTCACCAGTACACAAACATTCAGATATTCAGGCTTGTTTCAACTTATTTTGGCAATTAACAACAAGGCTGCAAAGAAATTATAGTATGTCTCTTTATGTATATATGCATAAATTCCTCTATGTATAGACACAGATGTGGAACTGGAATCTGTAGTGTAAGGATCTTCAACTTCACTAGATATTGTCTAGTGACTCTTGAAAGAGGTTGTACTGATTTACACTCTCAGCAACAGTGTACAAATCCCCTTGGTCTCTAATTCTAACATTTGTTCTTGCCAGACTTCAGAACACTTTTGGCCAAGTAGCTGAGACAGTTTTTTGGTGTAAAAAACTATCCCATTTTAAAATGTTTTAGTTTTTTCTAGATTATAAATGAGGTTTAGCATGTTATCATATGTTTTTTGTCCTTTTGGTTTATTTTTTCTATAAATTACCTGTTCATAACATTTGCCCATTTTCTATTTTTCCTACTGATTTCAAGACATTCTTTAAAGGACACTAATGATTTGTCTGTTATTATGTTGCAACTTATTTCTTTCAGTCTTTAGATTTTGTTTTAACTTTGTTAAAGATACCTATGGCTATATAGGTTATATGGTTAAAGCCAAATTTACTGATTTTCTCTTATTCCTTAACTTTTTAAAGAACCTTATTGAAGAACTCTTTTTCTACTCTGAAACCATAGAGACATTATCCTATATTTTTGCCTGAAAGTTATAAAGTTTCTGTATTTGATAGAGTACATCCCTTTCCTTTACTGTCCCAGAGTCATCTTGGCTCTTGTATGTTAGACGTCAGAGAAAACAAAATAGTCCTTTAGACACCCAGGAAAATGATTACATCATCTAAAACAAGTAAATTAAGATTGGCCTCTGACATCTCTTAGATACATGAAGAAAGGATGCCAAATACAATGAAGGCTAAACAGGTGTGGGAAGATTCCTAAAGAAGACACCCAAGGCTGCAAACCTCCCGCAAAGGAGGCAAAGTGCCAAAGAAAATAACACCCTACAGGGAAATCCAACAATCCCATGTTGGAAGAGCCTCAAGAAGTTTGAAAAGCACTTTGTTGGAGGGGGTGTAAAAACGAGTACTCACTACATTGCCAGTGGAACTGTTAATCATTACAACCCTATCATGGTCAATTTGGCAGTCTTTTTTAATTAAAAAAATTTGAAACCTAGCAATTCAACTTCGAACAATTTCTCCTGTGGAAATATTACTCTTACATGAGTGAAATGTTGTATATAAAAGGCTATTCATTGCAGCCCTTTCTCTACCAGCAAAATGATGGGTACAACTTAGATTTCCATCAGTGGAGGACTGGATCAGTAAATGGTATGGGAACACACTGGAGCATAACCGTTAATAAAGGGGATAGTACTGTATGCACGATCATGGGAAAATCTTTCAGAGACACCGTTAGCTGAAAAAGTCAAGGTACATATAACAGAAATTATCAATATTTTTTTTTTTTTTAAAAAGAAGTTACAAGTAAATGCTTGAATATGCATAGAACAGCCCTGGAAGGATACCTAAATGCGTGGTAGAGGATAATGAGGGAGAAAGTTACTTTTTACGCTGTTTGAATTTTTATCCATGTTCCTGATCTACAGATACAAACCAACTCAAGTTGATCTACAAATTCAAGGTAATCCCTATCAAAATTCCAGCTGCTTTTTGCAGAAATTGACAAAACAGATCTTAAAATTCCTATGGAAATGCCACGGACCCAGAATAGCCAAAACAACCTGGAAAAAGAACAAAGTTAGAAGACTCACACTGCCTATGATAGCTATTAAATAAACAAATTTTCTTTAAAAAGGAAAAAAAAATTGTCCATTTTATTCTTTTTAAATTTAATGGCATAAAATTTTTCACAGACTTGTCATGTACTCATTTACTTTCTACTCTAACTCTAGTTATGGTCATCTACTCTAACTCTAGTTATGGTCACCTTCTTTAGCTTAATGATGGTGGGGGTTTCCCTGGTGGCGCAGTGGTTGAGAGTCCGCCTGCCGATGCAGGCGACACGGGGTCGTGCCCCGGTCCGGGAAGATCCCAC
>NC_041233.1:52022925-52055932 GCF_002837175.3 Physeter macrocephalus
CCTGCGTACCGCAAAAAAAAAAAAAAAAAAAAAAAAAAAATCAACTCTAGCTGGTTTAAGTGGAACAGTAATGTATTATATCAGAATCACTGGGAAGTCTGGAGAACGAGGCTCAGAAAATGGCTGAAACCAAGGAGGGCAAGACACAGCCAAGCTCACATGACAGCAACAGTCAGCTTAGGACCAGCTTCTGGCGTTTCTCTGGACACACTGCTACCACATGGCTTCTGCCTGGGAATAGTCACTGCTGGTACTAAAATGTCACTTCTGCTACCCTGTCATTGTCCTTCTTTGCAAACATTCTTGTAGCTAATCATTTTTTAATGATTTTTTTTTGGGAAAATTTCAGTCAAGTTTTTTAAAAAACTTTTTTTTTTTTTTTGGCCACACCATGTGGCATGCGGGATCTTGGTTCCCCAACCAGGGATCAAACCTGTGCCCCCAGCATTGGGAGCACAGAGTCTTAACGACTGGGCTTCCAGGGAAGTCCCCAAGACTTCTTAATATGGAACATTTTAAACAAAAGTAGAGAGAATATTATAATGAAATTAAATGTGACAATCACCTTAGTTTCAGCAATCCAGTATTTTCTAGCAAGTTTTTAAAATTCCATTGGAATTTTGTTAAATGTTAAATATTAACATAGTAGAAACTGGCATCTTAAATCTTTTATTTATTTATTTATTTACTTATTTATTTATGTCTGCATTTGGTCTTCGTTGCTGTGCCCGGGCTTCCTCTACTTGCAGCAAGCTGGGGCTACTCTTGATTGCAGTGCACGGGCTTCTCATTGCAGGGGCTTCTCTTGTGTGGAGCACAGGCTCTAGGCGTGTGGGCTTCAGTAGTTGTTGCACACAGGCTCAGTAGTTGTGGCTCAGACTCTAGAGCACAGGTTCAGTAGTTGTGGCGCACGGGCTTAGTTGCTCCACAGCATGTGGGATCTTCCCGGACCAGGGCTCGAACCCATGTCCCCTGCATTGGCAGGCAGATTCTTAACCACTGTGCCAACAGGGAAGCCCTGGCATCTTTAATCTTTAAGTCTTTCATGAAGGAATATCGTGTGATGATGGCTATTATTTGTGAAAGATATAGCATAGTACATAGAACATGCACTTCTATTATGTGTTTTAAAAAGACTTTTTATATCAGGTAGAAAGTGGTGTTTAATTTTATGAAATGTCTTTTGGTTATTTATTGAGATGATAATTTGGTTCCTTTGATTTATTGACATGCATTCTTTTATTAATAAATTACCTAATATTCAAGTGTCTTTGAACCAGAGATAAATTTTGACTGGCACAGAGTAGATGATTTCAAAATATGCTGCTGAGTTTGCTTTAATTATATTTTATTTAGGATTTTTCATGTCTAGACTTATCAGTGATATTTCAAGATATTTTCTTTGCTTTGGAAAATATTTTATGAGCGTTTGATTATATCTACTGAAAGTTTGTAAGAACCGATAGTTAAAATTATCTGGCCCATGGGCAGTACTTCACAGCAAGAGTTATGTGCAATATTTTATAAATTAGGGAATCTCTGGGTTAAACAGAGTTAAATAGTTATTTATCTGGGACTTCTCATAATCTTTAGTATGTCAGTGTGAATTGTAAGCCTCCAGCACTTTAAAATGTATTTGGCCACAGAGCCCCTTTTTATTGATGAACTAGTATTGGGTAAAAATACTTTGAAAATACCATACTAAATCTTTCTTTGGTGAGGATTCATTGCTAAGTACTCCATTAAATTATCAACTTTATGAAGGTAGAGATTATGTCAGTCCTTCCCAGTTACTATCATTTTCCTAGTATCTTACACAATTCCTACCTTAAAAGTCACTCAGTAAATATTTAATCAATTAACTACTTTCATTTTTTTCACTGGTTATTGGGTCCCTCAGGATTCTCAGTTACAAGTAACAGAAACTAACTTAGGCAGGAAAGCAATTTACCAAAAGGAATCTGAGTAGCTCACAGAATTGTTGAGAGCTGGAGAGTCAGCCTCAAAGCTAGGCTTCCAAGAATAATGCCCCAAATAATTCCCCAGGCACTGGAGGCTATAAGTTAGCACTACTGCCAGGAACTCAACTTTTCTGGAATTCCATCTGCTACCAGCACTAAAGCCACCTTGGCACCAAGAATCCAGCTTTACAGACACCCCAGAAAGCTCAGTTTCTCTGCTCTCATTCTTGCTAGCAAAATGTACTCTCTATAGACCTTCCCTCTTCAAATTGTTCACTTTTGAATCTAAGTCTCACACACACATGCCTGGCTGATGGTGCTAGGTAACATGTCACTGTCCCAGCTGCAATGGAGGCTGAGCAAACATGGTTTATGGCTAATAACTTGGAAAAACAAGAACTGTAAGGAAGAATTCCTTAAACCCAAAATTCCCCAAACCCAGCAATGGTGTTCCAAAGGAAATACAGACATTCCTCCTTCTTGGATCAATTGTGGTAATATAGTTTCTCACAATATTATCAATTTCATGCAAATTTTAAAAAATTGATTAGCTTAAACTTTATCATAGTATTCTTTTATAATTGAAAGTGTCACATCTTTATTATAGTGTTCTATTTCCCTTTTATAATTTTGCTAGTGTTTTTATTTTTTTAAAATATTTATTTATTTATTTGGCTGTGATGGGTCTCAGTTGTTGCACATGGGATCCTCACTGCCGCATGTGGCATCTTCCTTGTGGCACACGGAATCTTTAGTTGTGGCATGTGGGATCCAGTTCCCTGAACTGGGAGCATGGAGCCCCAGCCACCGGACCACCAGGGAAGTCCCAGTGTTTTTGTTCTTGATTATGTTTTCCAGAAGTGTTACTCTTTTTTAACGCTCCCCTCGAAGGCATTTTATGTTTTCCAAAGAACCAGCTCCTTGATTTTTCTTCTAGTTGGGTAGGCTTTCATTGTTACTATCTTTTAAATTTTATTTTTCTTGGAATTGTCTTTGGTATTTTTTAAAATCTGAATGCTCAGTTCATATATTTTTACACTTTCTTGTTTAATAATAAAAAAACATTTAAAGACGCACATTTGCCTCTGATTATTGCTTTAGCCACATCTCATAAATTTAGATTATGTAATATTCTCATTTTTGTCATGTTCCAAGAAATCTATAATTATTGTTTGGATTTCTTTTGTGACCCGATCATTACTTAGAAGAACAGGTTTAAATTGTTGAGCAGTTGATGCTTTTTCTTTTAAAATTATTAATTTCTAGTTTTCTTGCATTTTAGCCAGAGAATACAGCCTGAATTTCTTGAGATTTTCTTGACCCATTCTGGTAAATGTCCATGGAACTTGGAAGAGAAGATATATTCTCTATGTGCAGATTGCAAATGTTGTAAAAAGTAATTTAGACTTTGTTTCTTAGCTTTCTTCATCATATTAGTAAAATCTAAACTAAAGTAATGAATAAAATCAGGCCTGGAGAATTGTTATAAAAACAAGTCACAAGAACAAGCCATGTTAGTGGGAGGGACAGTGATTGAGAGAAAAGAGAAGAGATCAGAAGGATATTGGAAGGGCTGGGAGAGTAGGAGGAAAGGCGAGCAAAGGAGAGGAGTCAGAAGAGCAATATGGACTTTAAAGAAAGTACAGTTGCTCAGGAGGGCAGATCTGGAACACATTGTAGACATGCAGAGCTCTGGTTGATGGAGACTTTACTGCATACCCTGCTCACAATATTTTTGTCAAGGTGAGGTAGATAGCATAGGGTGAGAAGCTGATTCTGGAAAATGAGAATGAAGAAAAAGAAGTGTCAGCCTAATAACAGAAGAGAAAACTGTGATCAGAGAAGGGAATTTCAGAGGTGAGACTTTGGAGGTGTGACCTTGCTTGCCAACAGCTGAGTTTTGAGTAGCACTGGAAAGCAATGAGGCAAGGAGGTTCCTAGATTTGCTGAGAACTACCATTTTTCAGCTATGGTTTTCCATGCTGGGATGTCGTGTGCACATGGCCCTTCTCTCAGTATTGGAAGGGAGCATGGATGTGGAATCCTCTAGGATAATACCAGAAATAGGCTGGAGAGGAAGGGTAGATAGAAGGCTTTGGTGAAGATGGAAAGAAACTGGAACATGCCAGTGGCATAAATTTTGAAAGAAGATGTTGAGGGAAGGCACGGGAAAAGCGGGAGTGGGATAAGTGGTGGGGAGAGGGTGGTAGGAATTAACAAGCCCTTCTTCCTCTGCCCTGTTAACTAGGGAAGAAAAGGTAGCCTTCACTGCAGAGGACTTCAGGGATGACGTGGTGTTGGGGTGAGCAAGGTGGGCTCAGTGTGGAAGGAACTAATTCAGGTATCTTAGGAAGGCTGGGGTAAGAGTATGGCTTAGCAACCAGACTGTATGAGTTCAAATCTAGATATCTGTGTAACCTTGAGCAAATTGCTTAACCTCTCTGAGCTTTAGTTTTCATTATCTCTAAAATGGAAACAATATTAGTGTCTACTCATATGTTTTTTGTGAAGATAAATACAAGATATATTGTATAGAAAGCACTGAGCACAGTGCATGGTAAGCCTTCATCCTCACTGATTCTCCTTTCCTCCTTTCCTGGCTTAACTTTATGGTTGATCATTATAAACACTCCCTTGCGTGTATCCTAAGTCCTTGCTTCTTTCTTGTTTGGTTAATAACCCTTGCTAAATCCAGTTCTCCATTTTTTTCTTCTCACACACCCATAAATCTGTCCAAAGAAAAATGTACAATCGTAACGACTGGGCTCACATTACATTTGTGACCACAATTGGACACAATATCTGGCATTAGATTTCCCTATTTCATTGACTCTCCCACTTTTCTAAATGAGTATTTCAGATATTCTCTCTCAAACTATTTGTTCAGAACTATATTCTCTCTCAAACTACCCTATTTACTTTCACCTGATAACACTGTTTACCACTTTATTGAAGAAAACTTTTACAAGCTTCTACCAACTCTACTCACCTCCCAGCTTCCATACCTATTGTTTCATCTACTAAATCTATATTAAAAAGTTACCCCAAAGCTTGTGGCTTAAAAAACTGACATTTATTTTGCTCCCAAACCTGCAATTTGGGTAAGGCTTCTCAGGAATAGCTTTTGTCTGTTCTGCTTGCCATCACTGGGATGGCTTGAAGGCTGGGGCCTAGAACTCCCTGAAGGCACGCTCACTCCCATGTCCAGGGTTGATGCAGGCTGTCAGTTGGGATCCTAAGCTGCAATCATCAGCTGGAACATTACACATAACCTTTTCATGTGGCCTGAGCTTCCTCACAACATGGCATCTGCATTCCTAGTATGAGAGTTCCGGAAGCTGTCTCAACTTTTGTGACATAGCCACTGTAGCCAGGTAGCATCACTTCTGCCACTTTCTATTGAATAAGAAGTGGGTAAGCCACTGGGGCTGCCCCATATTCACAAGAAGGGGAATTGGACTCCACCTGTTATCAGTGGCAAAGTTCTGGAAAAGTATGTGGGCCTGGAAATATTGCCGTGGCCACTTTTGGAAAATATAATCTGTGTCTCCTGTTTCTTTAAATGAACTGTCTGTGCTCCTGTCCAAGCGCAGCCCATTGACTTGCGCACTAGACCCCATCCCCTCTCACTCACTCAACGACATTTTTACAGAAATACTTGCCTCTTTTTTCTGTATCATCCATTTTTCTCTCATGGGTCAATCCTTTCAACACAGGAACATGCTATTATTTCTCCCATATGAAAAAAAGCCTCCCTTGACTTCACATAACAGTCTCAAAGTGAGTGGTCCAAGCTGCTGTGGTACCTCTGCTTTCTCTGCATAGGGCTTCCATCTCTGGGCCAAGACAGTTGCCTCAGACCTTGCCAATTCTCAAATAAAGGGAAGGGAGAAAAGAAATCAGAGGCAAGCAGCTTCAGCTCTAAGGACATTACTGGATGTTGCCTGCTGACTTTCTGTTCATATGTCATTGGCTGAAACTTAGCCATGAACTTAGCCTAGATGCAAGGGAGGTTGGGAAAGTAGTGGGCAATCATGGGCCCAGACAAAACTTGGTAGGTGGGAACTGTTTTATAGCTAAAAGAAACAATGGAGAATGGATATTGGAGGGAAATAAGCAGTGTCTTCCACCCTCCCTCACCTATTATAGCCTTTACTGCATTGTTACCTCTCAATGAAGTCCTACTTGGGACATTGTATTTAAAATTGCAATCATCCCCAAGCCCTGCAGCACCCCCTGTCTGCCTTTCTTGCTTTACTTTCCTCAAGCATTTATCACCTTCTACTATACTACATGCTTTACTTTTATATAGCTCATTGTCTATTTTTGCCTAGGGACTTTGTTGACTGTTGTGTTCACTGCTGTATTTCTGGTACCTAGAACAATGCTTGGCACATAGTAGGTGCTCAATACATATTTTTTTGCATAAAAGAATAAAAGAACAGCACAATAGTAAGCACTCAATTGCAGCTGCTGTTATCATTATTATCATTTTCTAGCATAAGGAGTGGTTGAGGATGATAATTGTTAATAAAAGGATCTGGGAAGGCTAGCAGATAGTAACATGCTAACATTAGTGAAGGAGAAGTGGCAGAGAAACCAAAGAATGAGCTTGTTGGGGGCTTGTAGAGCTAATCAGCATCAAGTTACCAGTTGAAGAATCAGTGAACAAATTAGCCTATGCAAACCTGCCTTCATGTCATCCACCCTCCACTGGTGACCAGTCCAATCTATGGACAATTCACAGCACTTGGGATCACCCAGGAGCCATGGCCATTTTCCTAGAAGACTAGCTCCAGCAAAGCTTGAATTAAACATGATATTTTTCAAGCGAATATTATTTTCCTTTGAGTTCCATGATCATACCAGAGTTCTTTTCCTCTTCAACATTTTGGCCACTTACAACAACATGAAACTTTAAAACCTACATCTAGAGAAGTCTCAAGCTCCAATGTCTATGCTTTGGGATTCTAGTACAGTTAAAACTTTTTAAATTGAGCTTTTATAACTTTTAGTTATGGCTCCTTGAGATGATTTGAGCTACACCTGCCTTTTGCTGATAGCAACTGAACCAGATATTACAATGAGATTCCAGAATATTTCAAGGGAAAAAGATGGATGGACTTTCTGTCAAAACACTAACAAGATATTTTCAATATTCAAAGGAGATCACAGTATTTAAATACTGTAAATATAAATTTAGAAAATGGAGTTCTGAGTTGTATTTCTTTAATCTAAGTGCTTCACATAGATTAACTCACTGCTCACAACCACCATGAAGGGTAGATATAGTTTACAGAAGAGGAAAACGAGGCACGGAGAGGTAAGTAACTTGCTCAAGGGCTCACACCTGGGAGGTGGATTAAGGCTATCAACTCAAGTGGACCCACATCAGTCTGTGCCTCTAATACCGGCTATGCTGAGAGACAGATCTCCTTCACCCACATTCCTACCACCCAACAGAAGCAGAGCTACCTGCTGCTCTAACACACTGGTATTTTTCACCAACCTCGAACTGCCTTAGTACTTCTACCCTCACCTATGAGATAACTCTGGAAAGCTTGTTTTGGGCTCTGTCCCCACTATCTGAACTCACTAGCCTATGTGCAGACAGCTGGTAAACCCTGTACACTCTGACACTGACTTCAAATGAGAGGAAATGGCAACTCCTAAACTCAGGGCTGCCTTGTTCCTTCAGCTCTTCCTTGGCTTCCAAGGCTACCCAGAAGTCTGCTGGCAAATTCCTCTGCTTAGCAATTAGCTACTGTTGAACAAAGATTGATCAATTTGTCAATGGTGCCTGTGCTGACTACTCAGTTCCCAACCTTAAGGTTTGTTTATAAATGGGTTAACTGATGGCTGGCTTGTTGAGTGTGGCAAAGGGCCAATCTTTTTTTCCGCAGTATGTGCAGTAGGGGGTGTGGGGCCTCCCACTGGCAGCAACAACCATGAAGTCAGAGACACCCCCCCACCAATCACAAAAATTACAGGATGTGAGAGGAAGAAAGTAGGGACGTGATTCCATTTCTTAAAATGATTTTATGACTTAAGTTCCCTAGTCCCAATGTTTACAACTTAAATCAATTTCCATCAAATGGAGACCATTATGTAACAAGTTCAAAAGAGATGAGTGCTTTCTTCTGAAATTTCAAACAAAGATGCACTACATTTAAATAGCTTCCACAGCATTATTCTTGGGGCTTTTGTTTTTGTTGTTGTTTTTGACTATGCAAAATGGTCTTGTATACAAAGATGCATAGCTTAGTTTATTGAAGCTGAATTTTCCATGGAAACTGTCCAGTGCTCCCCCAATTCACAAGCACTTTATCTGACCGTCTTTCTTCTTTCAGATAATGGCTGGCAGCAACCCACAGTGTGGAGGTTATACGCTGTACTTTTGAAAAAGTCTTGAATGGAGCCATTGTTCCCCTGAGATGGTCTCTATGTTTCACTGAACAGAGAGCAGGGTGTAAAAAAGGCACCTTGTGTGCAACTGTTGGCGAGGTTGGGGAGTGAATTAAAATCTCCAGAAAGTCTGGGCAGTGCTGTTCAGAGGAGCAATGAACCCTCTGGAAGCACTGTTAGCTCAGACATTCCAATGCGGTGAGGCAGCCTCAGGGACCCGGCTCCCTCCAGTCTCATTTAGAGAGGGATTGAGGGGGGCGAGCAAAGGACATTGATCTGGACCTGCTCTCTTTGCAAAAAATTGGGGACGGCTCCCTATTCCAGGGATAGGTGATACTGATGATCACACTCAGATAACTTTCCTGCCTAACGGACCTAGACATTCCTTGGTTACTAATGGTGCAGTGACTCATTTGGAGGATTCAATGTTAACTGCTTGTGCATCCACCAGTTTGCAAGCCTAATTCCCATGTGCCTAATTAAAAAAACAAAACAAAACAAGTCTTTGAGGGCTCCAGGTGATTAATGATGTTTGATATTACTAATTCATTAAATGCATTATAAGACCATAATATGCAACTGTATATTCAATAAACAGCCTACCTTGTTTAGTGTCAGTAATGCTTCCTTTTTCCTGGCTCCTCCATTCACCTGTCCAGGACTGTGCGAGCACTGGGTCAGAGTAAATGACTACTCCCTATTCCTCTAGAGCTAAGGTCTCAAGCTTTTCATGAACAGAGTCTTCTGCAGAGAGCTTTCCAAAACCGGCTCTCAAGGAAGGAGGTAACGTTGATTTTCAGGAAAATTCTAGTGGTGAGAAAACAGCAAAACAGTTTAAGGATCAGGCTGGCATATTTTTCTTACAGGCAGAATTCTTTGGTGCCCCTCCTGCGCATTCTTGCTCCAACCCCTCCTGCGCCTGGAGGCTCAAAGGAGGGGAGGCCACTTTTAACAGTGACCTGAAAGAAAGGGTCATACTTGAGCAGGTGGAAAGGGTGTGGGAGGTGCTGGTCATGGTCCAGGTAGAGGCTCAGAGTGGGAGAAGCATCCTGTTGGGTGGTCCCTAATAACCAGGCCATGTTGGGTTCCTACGGTCGTGGGGAGTTAGTCTGGAAGGCAGCAGGGAGCCAGTGAAGGTTTCTGCACAGATTAAAGCTGTAGAAGACGCAGAATAACATGGCTGTGTGGTGAGGGATGCTTCGCTCCAAGGAGTGGACAGACGGGAGGGCTAGGGGCCACCGGAATTGGTCCTGATTGAATACAAGAGGAAGGGTCAGACCTATGCAACAGGTTAGTCCATTAAAATAGGTAAAGAGGGAGGGGGGTTTAGGGGAAAGGGAGGGGGATGATAATTCGATTTTCCTCAGGTCCCTGGCTCTCCTGACTGCCAGTTGGGCACAAAAACCACCTCGACGGCTAGGTAAGGCTCCGTGCAGAGCCTGCAGTTTCTGGCAGCGCTGAACGCCTCCTGTTTGCTTCAGCAGCGAAAGCCACTAGATTTGGAGTCCACAGACCTGGATGTCACTATTTGGACGGTCACTATTAGCAGTCAAAGGCTCTCCTGAGCCTGGCACTGCACGGCGCACACTGTGGTACTCAACAGTAAATATCTGAATGATGAATGAGCGAACAGATTGGAGACTTGGTGCTGCCCTTACCAGAGTAACCTTGGTCAAGTAATTTAACCTCCAAGAGCCTCGGTTTCCGTGTGTGTCGACAGGGACGGTGCCTGGCGGGAAATGTGAGACGAAATTCCCGCGGCCTGAGGTGGGCCGAGTTCCCCACCTCCGGTCGGAGCCGGGCAACGCCGCTGCGCTCTCGCCAGCTCCCGCTGCGGCTCCCCGGGTGCTTGGCAGCCCCCGGGGCCGAAGCCGAGGCCGGGGCCGAGGCCGGGGCCGGGGCCGAGGCCGGGGCCGGGCGGGGGTCGCGAGGTCCGCGGCCGGAGCGTGGGTGGCGGCCGGGTCCGCCCCTAGCGCCTGCCTTCTCCGCGCGGCCCGCGGGAGGGGGCGGGCCCGGCTCAGGCCGCGCCCCCGGCCGCCCGGCGGCCCGCGGTGGCGCTCGCGGCCTCTCACCCGGGGCGGGCGAGTTCTGGGAACGCCCGGCCCAGGGCGGGGGCTCCGTTGCCGCCCGCGCCGCCGTCCGGGCAGCTTGCAGAGCTCTGCGGGCGCGGAGCGAGGGAGCGGCGCCGGGCGGGGGCGCACACAACGACGCGGGTCCGGTTGGGCACGGCGGCGGCGGCGGCGACGGGCGGCGCGCCCCGGGCTCTGCCTCCCGGGCACTTGCCCGGCTCTGCGCGCTTCTGTCGTCCGCTCCGCCGCTGACACACGGTAGCGAGGACACCCGACGCCGCTAGCGACAGGCGCGTCCCAGAGGGACGCTGCACTTGGGGACTCCGGCGCGACCGGCCAGAAGAGGAAAGGTGAGGAGGTGTTTCTGTGGCTCGGTTCCTCAGGCTTGGAGAAGGGGAGAGATGGGCTTTTAATCTCTGAATCCAGTAGATCCGGCCGGGGGCAGCAGCCTCACTCCGCGTACCTGGCGGGAGTACAGGTACCTACACCCCTCCCCAGGGGAGGACTGAGGTAGGCGACTCCGTAGGGGGCGCGGGCCAGCCCTCACATGGGCTGGAGGGTACCCTGTAAGTGCTTCCTTCGCCCCTTCAAATGTTTGCCTCGGGTCTCCACTGCATTTTGTGTGTGCAGTACAAAGAAGAAAAGTATAAGCTCTTGCTGAGGCGGCCCCCTAGCCGCCAGTATTTCACGGATAAGTGCTCAAGAGATTGTTCCTGAAGAGATTAGCTACATCAAGTCCTAGAAAATATAATATTGGACCTGGTCTCACTTTCACTGGTAACTGGAAGAATAGCTACGTCTTTTTTCTTAAAGTCCTCTAATGCTGTGATAATGAATAACCTAGAGAAAAAGTCTTCCTTGTGTCTAATGTTAAATGTACAGTGTAAATTTACGGTTCCCCCCGCACATTTTGCCTGGTATTTAAGCCATGAGAACACTTGGTTCAACTGACTCAACTAATTATTCAGTGTAAGAAAGATCCATCATTCAAAGATTTTTAGCAGCCTCATTTTAAAGAGGGAGCTCCCTCAATAGATGGAAAAGTTTTATTTCCACATGGTTCTTTTTTTTTTTTTTTTTAATGTTGGGGGTAGGAGTTTATTAATTAATTAATTTATTTTTGCTGTGTTGCGTCTTCGTTTCTGTGCGAGGGCTTTCTCTAGTTGTGGCAAGCGGGGGCCACTCACTATCGCGGCCTCTCTTGTTGCGGAGCACAGGCTCCAGGCGCGCAGGCTCAGTAGTTGTAGCTCATGGGCCTAGTTGCTCTGCGGCATGTGGGATCCTCCCAGACCAGGGCTCGAACCCACGTGCCCTGCATTAGCAGGCAGATTCTCAACCACTGCGCCACCAGGGAAGCCCCCACATGGTTCTTAATTTTAGTTTCATCATGCAAAATTTGCCAGTAGGTCATTTAGATCTCTGCAGGATTAGTGAATTTCCTTGTGTTTCTGGTAGGAAGCCCTGGTAGGGATAGGGTGGAGCCACTGCCACAGAATGGGCACAGCTGAGGCCAAGAGTGCTGCACCCCACCAGGAAGGATTTTTGAGAGCCTGTCTTGGGAGGTGGATGCAGGTGACCCTGTAGATGCCCTTACAGGGCCCATTTGGAATTGGGGGTGAAAGGGTGGCAGACTATCTCTGGATGCTGTATGCAGCCATGTCTTCGCGGATAGTTTCTGAAGGATGCCTGATAATGCTGTCATCTAGAACATTCTTTGCTCTTCCTGAGTGCCCTTCCTGCTCCATTTTACTACTCTAAATCCTAACCATCCTTCAAGCTAAGTTTTTGTTGCTGCTGTGAGACCTTCCCTGATATCCCAGCCCCAAATAGTCAACATTCTCCAGCTCTGATGCCTGCAGCATTTTATTGAATACCTCCCTAGCCTTTCTTCTCTCAGCGTTCCTTGAGAGTTATTTATGTAGATGTTTCATTTTCCCTACTGAAGGAATTAACTGTGGCTTTCTTGGCACAGAGCTTGCACCTAGAAGGCCCTCTAGAAATAGTGTTACGACTTTGTTTCTTCAATACAAATCTCTACTTTGGAAAAGGAGATAATATAACCAAAAGGATTCAGTGAAGAACATGTTTACCATTCAAATTGTCCTGCATTTACAGCCCCACAGGGAAAATTTTCCTTATACCTAGGAGCCATGCATAATAATCATCTTTGGTCCAAGCCTGGGAATCAAGTAAGAGCTGGAGGGACAGTCTTCCAGTCCTTATAGTAACATAAGCTCCTTGGATGTACTCCAAGGTTGACCTGTGTCATTCAAAATTCCATGCTCCAGTGCATTGTGGTGAAGCTAGATTCCGATGAAGGTGGTTGGTTTTCTTTTTCTATTTGCAACTGTTCTTAATCACAGTCTTCCCTGGGCTTTTGTCGTGTATTTTAAACAATTCATTTGATGTGCAATTTGTTACCTACAAATTTTTAAATGAATAAAGGAAAATTGAAAAGAATTGTGCTTGCTGTTTTCTAAAGCAGAGAGCAGGGAATGTTTGTCCTTCCTGGGCAAGAGGAGATATTTGCAAGGAGCGAGGCTGCTCTGCACATGTGTGTTGGCAGTGCTTGCCTTCCACACACCTGGCTGGCAGTCGGCCTGTAGAGGACAACAACTGCTTCAGTCTGGGCTCCTTCTTTCTCTGCCTGGGTTCCCTCTGCTTGTGGGGAGAAGGGGTCCAGGGGAGCACAACAATTTAGAGCTTCGGATTCAGAAGGAGTAGCAGAGAAGACGTTAAAAAAAGCAGTAACTGCTTAAGAGTGTAGATTTGTTTGTTTGATCAAGTTGCTTTCCTCTGGACACTTGGTTGAGATCTTGGCATTGAGCAAGTGGGAATTTCGTTGGGAGAGGGAAGGCAGGTGGCTGGGGAGCATGGTACTGCTGTAGAAGGGCTGGGAGGTATTGATGGGGGGGGCTTAGGGAAGCATGTGGCCCAATTATGTGGGGTCCCCAAGAGGAGAGGGAACTGGGGAGTAGAGAAAGAAGAAGAATATATCAAAGATGCACTTTGCCATGGGCCAACTGTGGGACCTAGAAAGGAAGAGAAAACTCTCTTCAGCATCATGGGATCTTCTCTGCTCCCATGGTATAGAACTCAGGCTTGTTTTCATTAATGCTGTAACTCATCTGTGTTATGGCTTAAGTAGCTTTTCATGAGCCAGATTGGAACCCGGCCCTCTGTCCATTAGGGTAGCCCCAAGCCACATAGGGTTATTTGCATTTAAATTTAAGTTAGTTAGAATTAAATGAAATTAGTCCCATTTCAAGTGATTGTTACATGTTGCTAGTTGCTACTGTACTGGACAAGGAAGATATATAACATTTCCATCATCTCAGAAATCTGCCCTGGGATATTGTTCTAAAGGATTAATGACTATTAATCTCCAGTGTACTAATTTCCAAATCAAATTTAGTCATAAATTAACAATTTACTGTTCATAGTCCCCTACCAAGTGTATTTAGATGAGAATAATAATAGTAGTTGTTGTTGCTAACACTTACATAGTGCTTACTCCGTGCCAGGCAATGTTCTAAGCACTTTACATCTGTTAATTCA
This sequence comes from Physeter macrocephalus, assembly GCF_002837175.3. NCBI lineage: Eukaryota > Metazoa > Chordata > Mammalia > Artiodactyla > Physeteridae > Physeter > Physeter macrocephalus. Next base: position 52,036,919 of record NC_041233.1, read on the forward strand.
TTTAATCCTAACAACAACATTAGGTGGTAAATGCCAGAGACCTGTTATCCCATACCTGCAATTCCAAAATTAAAACAAACAAACAAAAAACAACAACAACTCTCAAAACTGGTTTTCATAAGTTTGGCTACAAAATTTGGTCATGAGGTTATTATGGTCTTTATTTTTCTCACCTGGTAAGAACATTTATATATTTTTATTTCAGAAACAATGGACATGTTTGCTGCAGATCCCACCTATAGCATTATTTAATATATGGCACATGTACTGTTTTACCATTACAAAAGCCAGAAACCTTCTGATTTTGGATAAGGACATATGGATCTCCCTTACTATGCCCCTTTTGAAGATGGGAAAACTGAGAAACTAAAAGGTCATGTAACTTGCATGAAGTCAGAGCAAGAAAGTGCCAGGGCCAGGATTCAGTCAGAGCAGGCCGGCTCCAGACTCCGTTCCCTTGACCACTGTGCTTTCCTGAAACAACCGCTGGGCTCATCACCCAAAACAAATGACTGGCCCTTTTTCAGCTGAGTGAAACCAAATAGCTTTAACTTGGCTCATTAGAAAGTTTCACATAGGGCTATAGCTAAATTGTTTAGTAGCTGGGGTTCTGAAACTTCCTGGTAGGGTTTCAGAGGATCTGGATCAATCTGGATCTGGGTCTTCTGAGTTGGAAGTCTCTCCAGGGAAGACTGTGAGGTTCTCTCTTCTGGGAGGTTGATTAGAACTGCAGGGCTGGTCTGGGTCAGGAATGGACTTCTCACTTTCTCTCTCCAACTGGTCCCTTCTTGGCTTTTTGGTCCAAATCTGCATTTGAAGAAACTCTTCAGTAACCCCAGGCTTTCTCCTTTGAGTGTAAGAAGATGTTCACAAGGCTCCACCATCTGTGTGGACCTTACAGCATGGACTCTGCAGGACCCCTGTGTGCCTGTGTCCCATGAGCATGTGTACCTCTCGTGGCATAGTCTCCAAGGCCCCTAGTGGTCATGGTGACTTCAGTTATAATAGCTTAAGGTGTAGGGACAAGGCACTCTTGGTCAAGTACAGGGGCTCTAGAATCAAATTTACCTAGTTTTACATAAGCTTTGCCATCTACTAGCTGTACAACCTTAGACAAGAAGTTAACCTTTCTGTAAGATAGTAATTTTACGGGGTTGCTCAGAGACCCAAGTAAGATAACGCACCTAAAGCACTTTGCATAGTACCAGGCACATAGTCAGTGCTCAAAATGTTAGCTACTAATACTGTCTTTTCCCTCTGGACCTACCTAAGTCTTGCCAGTATGCAACTTTAGGCTTTGGAAAGACATGTGGTAGGTTGAATAACGCCAGTGGTCCCCCAAAGTTGTCTAAGTCTTAATCCCTGGAACCTGTAAATATGTTACTTAACATGACAGAAGGAACTTTACAGATGTGATTAAATGAAAGATTTTGAGATGAGGGGTTATCCTGGATTACCTGGGTGGGCTCAGTGTAATCAAGGGGGTCCTTATAAGAGGGAGACAAGAGGATCAGAGTCCCCAGCAGGAGGAAGGGGTAATGTAAGGAAGGGGTCAGGAGCCAAGGAATGCAGGCTGCCTCTAGGAGCTGGAAAAGGCAAGAGAACGGATTCTTCCCTAGAGCCTCCAGAAGGAAGTCAGCCCTGCCAACCCATTTTAGACTTCTGGCCTCCAGAACTGTAAGATAACAAATTTGTATTGTTTAAGCCACTACATTTGTGGCAATTTGTCACAGCAGCAACAGGGAACTATTGAGTGTGGAAGAGAAAACAGAAAGTGGTCAGGAGGGAAATGAAAGCTGTGAAAATAAGAGAACAGTAATAGCTAGCATTTAGTTTGAACTTTGCTAGGTACAGTTCTAACTACTTTGTGTGTATTAACCTGTCTTCCTCACAACAACCCTCTTACTTTTATTATCTGCATATCACAGAAGATGAAACTCAGGCACTGAGAAGTTAGGTAACTTGCCCAAGGTTACACAGCTAGTACGGGGTAGAGCTGGGATGTGAATCCACATAGTCTGGGACTCTTAACTGTTACCCACACGACTCCCCAAAGCAGGCATTTCTGTCTGCTAAGGCTGACAGTACCAGCCACTGAGTGCTATGTTACTGTAAAGAAGGAAAAAGCAGTTTTTGAATCGGCAAGAAGGAGGGTGATGTAGTCCCCACACACCAAAAAAAAAAAAAAAAAGAAGAGAAAAAGAAAGAAAAGAAAAAAGAAACATGGGTATCAAAGTACTTGGTAAGCTTTTGCCATTTCTATCTCATATAATATGTGTGGACAGCTTGAAGCTGGAGGACGCTGGTTCTGGGAGCAGTTCCTGTGCTGGCCTCCCTCTCGGGTTCCCACCTCTGTGCCTACAGCAGCCCTGCTCACTCACCACAGACCGCTGGCCCCGGCGCCCTGTTGGCTCCGCTTCCCACCTCTGCCTGTTTATTGGATTTGCCTCATTCCTGACTCTCTGCTCCAGCCCTGAATTCCACCTCCTTCTGGCCCTTCAAATGCTCAAACTTGAGATGATTAGTGTCAGGGCCCGGATGGTGAGGTACCTCTGTGACTGCTGGAGGGTGGCTGGTGGTTATTTCTTCCTTTTCCTTTGGTTTAACTGGCTGTTGTTGGCTTTCTAGCTGTGCTTCTTTTGTCTCTCAAGCTCATAATTCAGAGTGATACTGATTTTCCAGATGTGCTCCGGGGTGTCGGGGCCTCTGTCAGGTGAGGGAGATGCAGGCGGATGAAGATCTCAGCCCTTCAACCCGCTTCTGATGAGCAGCCCACTCTTACTCATTTTATTTATACAGTGAGGTCCTGCCTTAGCTTTGGCACGAAAGGGCACTTCTGTTGCTACAGAGACAGAGAGAAGTTTGAGAAAACCTAAACCCCAAGTTAAGGCACACTATGTATGACCTTTCACCCAAAGACTTGGATGTGCAGGAAATAGAACTTGCTGTATTTTCTCTAATTGCCTTTTACAAGTTGGGGATCTGGAGCCTGGTTGCTTAGATTTGTTTACCTGGCTCCACTATTTATATGCAATCTGTGTGACCTTGTGCAAAATACTTGTCCTGCTGAGGCCTAAACTAAATGGGTCCTCATTCACTAAATGGGAGGGGTAATAGTAGCACCTAATAAATGAGAACGTTCGTGTAAAGGGCTTAGAACAGCGCCTGATATACAATTAGGATTCAACAAATCCTGGCTCCTAGGCTCATTTTTATTCTGACTGAGTCTCCCAATGGAATGGTGGAAGGAGAATCTAGCGTCATCTCTTCACGGGGTTCTGCTCTCCCGTGGTGCTCTCCCCCGGTGCAGCTGGGGATCTTACTCTGTTACTCCTCTCTCTGCCTGGTTGCCACTGAAATGTCCATTGTCCCTGACCACAGGTGACTTCAGGTGCAGTGACACAAGGCTGCTTCTCATGGGTGCACAGCCGCACCTCCCCGAGGTCTCTGATGTCTCTCTGCCTCTGCCAGGAAGAGGGTCCCCTCTGCTCTCAGGAGCTGCAGGACATTTGTTCTTTCCTCCCCTGCCCACCACCTGTGGGGCCTGGGACGAGAGGGACAGAGTGGAACCCCAGTCTCCTCCCTGCTTCTTCTCCACGACATTGAGTCTATAAGGCAGACTTAATACTCTTGCATCCTTTCCCCTCTACCCTTAAGGCTTAAGAAAACAAAACAAAATAAACATAAACAGGGTGGCTGTGCTTGACTGGGTTATTGGTCAAGCAGTGCTGGCCAGTACCATTATCTACATAGTGATGGCACTGCTGCTGGCTCTGTTGAGTGATCTGCTGTGTGGTGGCCCCAGTGAAGTGTGCTCCGTTTATAAAAATACTGGGACGTCTCCTTCAGAAGAGCTGATTACACATGCACACAAGTTCAGAGCTATAACAAAATGTGGTTAGCATTTATGAATTTTATTGCTTTGTAGGAACAGCTACATTTTAATAATTAAACAGTAATGCTGCTATATTCAGAATTAGGAAAGAGGCAGAAGCAAGGAAAGACTCTGTTTTGATGACTTTATTTTAGGTTTAAACTATATAATATCACTGACTATGGAAAATCCAGAGAATGGAAAAAAAATCATTGGGAAAAACACATGTGACCAAGTACATACTAGACACATCTGGGATTAAAATATCATATAACACAGTTTAATTTGGATATCACTGGAGTTAGTTCAAGTTACTGTCATTTCTAAAGAAAGTTTCAATTCATTTGTTATTATTAACAACACGAACTCAGATTTCATTGATGAACATATTTTCACCTATGATCTGTTTGCCTGGAGGAACTGAAGCACTCTCTAATAGTCTGGTTTGTCAATCTCAGGGAGGTGGATAAAATTCACAGAAGTGAAATGCTTTTGGCATGAAATTATATTCCTTTTTCCCCCCAAAGGCAGAATGAATTTGGATGACAGGGTAGAGCGTGAGCCTCATTCAGTCTGCAGTTTTGGTAACTGCTGTGGTCTGAGCAAACTCAGATTCACTTCTCTGCTGCTCAGCAGGCTAATTAGTCCCTAACTCAGCCTGGTTGTTCTTTCATCGTGCCTCCAGCAGGGTCCTAAAATTCACAGTGGGAGGGATTGGTAAAACTCCAGGTAGTTGTGAAAGAAATATGCTCAAATATTATTTGAACCTGAGAGGATGGCAAGAACTTCTTGAGCTATGTACAGAAACTACATACATTTGTAAAAAGAACTCCAAAAAGTGATTCCTGCGCCCTCAGTGCAACAGCAGTCAGACAGCCTTGCAGGTTCTTCTGGGACATCTCTCAGATCTAGGATTTTGACTAACTACCCTTTGCTGACTGAGGGCCTCACCAGTGCCAAGTCATGGGATGGCTGACAACAGGTGAAGTGTGTTCCTGACTCAGGCGGGCAAGCCCATATCAAATTAGTTACAGAGGATCAGAGAGCATGCTTATTTCTAGCCATGCGGCCTATTTCTAATGAATTATCACTATCTAAGCAGTAAGGTCTAAAATATGTCACTTGTTTAAGTTATTAGTTTAAAAGTAAAGAATTTTTAGGCAAATACTATATGTTTTCACTTATATGTGAAATCTAAAAACAGATGAATAAATATAACAAAACAGAAACAGACTCACAGATACAGAGAACAAACTAGTGGCTACCACACGGGAGAGGGGTAGGGGTTGGAGCGAAATAGGTGAAGGGGATTAAGAGGTACAAACTATCAGTTATAAGATAAATAAGTCACAGGGATGTAATGTACAGCACAGGGAATATAGTCAGTATTTTACAATAACTTTGTATGGTGTATAATCTATAACAATATTGAATCAACTGCATTGTACATCTGAAACTAACACAATATTGTAAATCAACTATACTTCAATAAAAAATTAATTAAAAAAGAATTTTTAATTCAAAACAATTTTAACAACTAAAATTCTATCTTTTAATTATTAATGCAGACGTTATGCATCTGTTTATGATTTGTTTATTACTTTTTTATTACATGCTGTGTCATGCAACAGTGAAAATTGAGGGATCCAAATGTTCCCCTCTCACTTTTACTTGGTTCTTTTTGTTTTCTTTTTTTTTTGGCCACGCCCTGTGGCATGTGAGATCTTAGTTCTCTGAGCAGAGATCAAACCCATGCCCCCTGCAGTGGAAGCGCAGAGTCCTTTTTTAACATCTTTATTGGAGTATAATTGCTTTACAATGGTGTGTTAGTTTCTGCTTTATAACAAAGTGAATCAGCTGTACATATACATATATCCCCATATCTCCTCCCTCTTGCGCCTCCCCCCCACCCTCCCTATCCCACCCCTCTAGGTGGTCACAAAGGACCTAGCTGATCTCACCCTGTGCTATGCAGCTGCTTCCCACTAGCTATCCACTTTGCTCTTGGTAGTGTATATAAGTCCATGCCACTCTCTCACTTCGTCCCAGCTTACCCTTCCCCCTCCCCATGTCCTCAAGTCCATTCTCTACTGCTGCGTCTTTATTCCTGTCCTGCCCCGAGGTTCTTCATGACCATTTTTTTTGGTTTGTTTTTTAGATTCCATATATATGTTAGCATACAGTATTTGTTTTTCTCTTTCTGACTTACTTCACGCTGTGTGACAGACTCTAGGTCCATCCACTTCACTGCAAATAACTCAGTTTCATTTCTTTTTATGGCTGAGTAATATTCCATTGTATATATGTGCCACATCTTCTTTATCCATTCATCTGTCGATGGACACTTAGGTTGGGAAGTGCGGAGTCTTAACCACTGGACCTCCAGGGAAGTCCTCCCCTCTCACTTTTAGAGATGAAGAAATTGGTCTTCTCAGGGACTCAAAGATTTGACCAAAGCCACCTGGCTGGGGAGCAGCAGAACTGGGAGGTTTGTTTGTTTCAAACAAAATTAAGACCATAGTATAGATACATAATACACAATTTTCAATCCTGCATTCCTAACATTCCATCATTAAGATGTTCCCACTCCACTACAGGTTTCCAAACCTTGATTTCAGTGTTTGGGTCTCATTCTGTCATGTGGTCCTGTGGAGGGGCTTACCCATTCCCCTCTTGTTGGGCATTTAGTTGTTGATCCCCAATTTTTTCTACTTAGTAACTCTCCATTGCCTAGATCTGTAATTCTTTCTTTAGCACAGAGTCCTAGAACTGAAATTACTAGGTCAAAGTGAGGAACTTTTTTAAAGGCTTGAAATATGTACTGTCAAAATGCTCTCCAAAAAGGTTGCAACAATTTGCACTTCAACTAATGATGTGCTAGAGTAGTCTTTCCAGTGGTATGTCAATAAGAAATACCAGACTTGGTACTTCATAGTTTGAATGTGCATTTCTTTGATTACTGGAAACAATAAAACATTGATATCTCATTAGTGTGCTCTCTCGGTTAATGATTTAATCACTTTCTTTGTCCATTTGTCTTTTTTTAAAATTTGAGACTTCTTAATGAATTAAGACTATAACATATCATTGTCATTTGATGCTGTTTTTCTCAACTAGCATTTTTTCCTGATTATAAAATAATACAAGTTAATTTTGGATAATTTGGGAAATAGAGAAAGGCACAATAAAGAAGTCCAACATTTGGTTCATGACTTTCTAGTTTTTTTCTTCTGTTTGTTTTTTCCCAAATTGAGATCATGCTTTCACATTTTATAACTTTTCACCTAACTTTGTTAATCATAATCAAGTGAATTACGTTTATCCTAATATGGGATACTCTATATAAATATTAATGAAATATCATATTTTTGAAATGTTTATCATGTTCCTTAATGTACAGAAAATTTTAATTTCCACATGGCCAGATAGGTCTATGTCCTCCCTGGTGATTACTTCCACAGCTTTTAAATTTGTATTCTTTATCTACTTTCTGTGATTAACTGTGTTTTTTAGCTTTTTAGGCTTTTAGTTACAATCAACTTTTCATTTGAAGTTAGTTTTTTTTTTTTACATATTATGAGTTGAAGACCTAATCTGTTTTCTAAATACTTAATTTTCATTCAAAATGTATTTATTTCCTCATGTATATATTTATATTCCTTATATAATTTCCTTAAGTAATATACTTATTGGATAATCCTAGATAATTCCTAATCTGATTTTGTATATTCTAAAGTCAATTTTAGGCCTAAGATATCTATTTGTAAATTCTTGAATGAATACCACACTGTTTTAGTTATTTTAGCCTTATAACATGTATTAATATCACACAGAGCAAGCTCTCTCTCATTATAATTATTAAATTTTTCCTTATTTTTCCTTGCTTATTCTTATAAATTAAAATTTGAAACACTTTGTCAAAATCTCAAACATCTATTGATATCCTGATTGGGATTATAATAAATATATATTTATTATATACTATAACATATTATATATAATATTATATATAATAATATAGATTTATTATATATAATATATACATTATATATAATTGTATTTATATATATTAATTTAGGAAAAATTAATATGTTTACTGTAGTTAGTCTTTCCATACTGGTATGTTTATTAATTTACTCAAATGTTTTTATATCTCTTAGTGAAGTTTTGTAGTAGTCTTCATGTAAATCATATATTTCTTACTTTTTTACAGGCTCCGGACGCGCAGGCTCAGCGGCCATGGCTCACGGGCCCAGCCGCTCCGCGGCATGTGGGATCTTCCCGGACCGGGGCGCAAACCGGTTCCCTTGCATCGGCAGGCGGACGCGCAACCACTGCGCCACCAGGGAAGCCCCATATTTCTTACTTATTTTTAAAATATGTTTTAGGTTTTTATTTAATCAACTTAATTTTTTAGCTGATTCTCCTGAGCTCTCTAGGTAGAGAACTGTATTGTCTACAAATAATGATTATTTCTCTTTTAAATCAGAAATTCGAACATTGATAACTAAGAAGGAGGATAATAGACCTTTCAATTTTATTCCTGATTTTAATGGAAATGCTTTTCATATTCACTTGTAAGTTTGATGTTGGCTTTTGGTTTAAAATTGTTTAAATCACTTTGCGGAAGAAGTTTTATATTCATAGTTTTTTTTGTTTGTTTGTTTTTAATGAAAGGGAGTTGAATTTATCAAAAGTCAAAAAGGTAATCTTTGAGATGATTGTGTGCCTTTTTTCACATTTGACCTACCGGTTTATTATATCACGTTAACAAGTTTCCCATCATTAAACCATGTTTTCAATCTTGCTGTGGCAGTTTATTATCATTGTGTTAATGAATTCTGTCTCTAAGGTAGAGATCAATCTAGAATCCATTTAGATTTTACTTCGTTGGTTTTTTTTTTTTTAAGTTGACTTTATTTTGGCCATGGTCATTAAAAACTGATATTAAAATTAGCTTGCTGCTCCTGAGTGTGCATAGATTGAATTCCTGGAGACCGCCTGTGCTTTCCTGAGAGTGACAGGGGCAGCTTCAGATGTGGTGAGGAGCTGGAGATACTGTTCCCGGGGAATAGAGTAAGGGAGACAAAGTGCAGAAGGTAGAGTGGAGAGAGTAAGGGAGACGAAGTGCAGGCGGTAGAGGGGGAGGGAGTAAGGGAGAAGAAGTGCAGATGGTAGAGGGGGAGAGAGTAAAGGAGATGAAGTGCAGACTGTAGAGTGGAGAGGGTAAGGGAGACGAAGTGCAGACGGTAGAGGGGGAGCAAGTAAGGGAGACAAAGTGCAAACTGTAGAGTGTAGAGAGTAAGGGAGACGAAGTGCAGAGGGTAGAGGGGAGAGAGTAAGGGTAGACTGGTTACTTGGGGCTCTTCCTGTGAAGTGAAAATGTAGTGCCTGTATGTATGTATGTATGTATGTATGTATGTATGTATGTATGTATGTATGTATTTATTAACTGGGACACTCTTGTTTCTTTGCAATCCTCATAAGATAGGCAGAATTGGAGCTACCGTTAGAGGGTTAGGCACTATTCCTTACAATTCCAGACATTGAATGTGGACCTTTGTCTCCTTTTCTGGACTGATACGAGATGTTAAGTAGCAAAGCAGCAAACCTGAAAGACAAGCTTAGAGTCTAGTAGGAGTCAAATTCAATGTCAAGTCTTAGTTTAGGTGAAAGGTTAAAAAAAAAAAAAAAGTGTTCCTAAGGCATATAGAAAGGAAGAGAGAAAGCAGTTACAAAACTTAAAAATATCAAATGGCCAGTACAGTAAGTGTGCATTTTACAGCTATAGGACTGAGAAACTGACCCAAAGATTTAGCTACTGTGTGGGTGTCTTTGTGGAGTAGTTGTGCAGAATCTGAGCCTAAGATGTAAGGAGGTGGCTGGTTGTTTCTTTGCCTCAGCTTTCTTTGTACTCTTGCTACTTCCATGTTGCCCCTCATTCCCCGTCTCCTTGTTCTTTCTACAATTTTGTTTTTTCCCAATTTTACCGTCTCATCCATTCAACATTCATACATTCAGCAGTCCTTCTGAGTCACTCCCATGAGTCAGGCACTATGCCGGCTGATGGAGGACACTGGCGAGCAAGATCCCCATGGCTACTGCCCACCTGAGCTTACCTGAGCCAGGTGATGATGCAGGTGAGAATCTGACAATCTCTGTAATTTGTGAAACAAGATGTTACTGTCTCCCTTTCTCAGTATATCAGACATTTGCTTATTTATAGAAGGATAGTATAAAACATCACAAATGAGGAATCATTTATAAATTGTAAAATTAGACAATATTTTGTTAAAGGATCTTGGTTAAAACTCTGTGACTTGACTCATGGGAGAGAGGCTTTATTGCTGCTAGTTGGTGTTTTCTGAAGTAAAACATTTTCATCCTCGTTTCTTCTGTCCTGAAGAAATTTCTTTTCAACTTGAAGAATTCTGGAAGCAAGGGCTCTTGGGAATAGGAATAGATTAGAAGGCACAAGGAGAGGCAGGGAATGCTCACCTTGACCAGCTCTGTTCAGTGCAGAGGCTCAGGGGGGAGCTTGGGAGAGTGCCCAGGATGTGCTTGCTATTGTATTGAGGAAGGCATTTAGGTTCATCTGGAGTAACTAGTCCACATAAATGCTTTGCTATTGCTTCATTATGCTTTTTGAAACTGAGTACTATTGGTTGGTTCTGTAAAGAGGATGTTGACTGCATTCCTAATGTTATACCCAGGATTTGCCATCAAAGATCTTTCAGTCCAGTCAGGGAGACAGGGCACAAATACCTGAAATTTTCAATATCCTTACCAAGAAATGGTTGAGTCCCTGGCCAGCTGTTAAATGGCTTGAGTCTAGGAGAGGGAGCTCTGGGCTGGAGTTTTCTGGAGCAGAGCGAGGGCTTGGAGGAAGCTGGGTGTGGCTGGATGGAAAGGATGGAAAGTTTGTTCTGCTTGGGAAGAGGAGAAGCCGTCCTCAGAAGGCTGTTCATGGGAGTGCATTAGTCGACCAGGTGAGCAGCATCTCCTTTGAGGTCTTCTTTTTCCTTGTTCGTCCCAGGTACATATTGTGGATCCTTAGAGTAAATCCATCTCCATGAGTTGTTTCATCAATGATTCCAGATCTTTCCATGGTCCATGCCTCACTCCTGAGCTCCAGACCTGCACATCCAGCTGCCTGTGAGACATCTCCTCAAAACTCATGTCTCAAATTAAACTCAATCTTTTCCCAAACCTGTTTCTCCCGTGTTCCCCATCACAGTGAATAGAACCTTTGTAGACTCACTTACCAAGCCTGGAAACCTCAGCCCTCTGACACTACCCCTCCTGAGCTTCCTCCTCCCAGTATTCGCCTCACTCTGCTACCTTCTATTTCTGTGTCTGTCTTTCCCAATAAAGTATACACTCCATGAAGCCAGGGGCTTAGTTCATTTCTGTGATCTCCAGCCTCAGCACAGTATTGAGCCTGTGACGAAAGTGCTCCATAAATACATGTTCATTGACTGTATGAATTGAACTTCCTGTCCATTCTGCCTCCTAAGTATCTCTCTAGTCAGGCAGACCCCAGTTTGAAATCCAGCTTTGCTGTTTACTATCTGGGTAAACTTAATGAAGCTATTTTTAAAAATTTTATTTTGAGTTAATTTTTAATTTACAGATTAAGCTATTTTTAATCTATGCATCAGCTTCTGAATCTGTAAAATAGACATAATTATGGTACCTACCTCATAGGTTTGACACAGATTGACACATATTTATAAATGAAATAAAGCATGTAAAACATTACTGTGTTTGACAAATGGTAGGTATAGTCTTTACTGTTACAAAGGTAAGTTTGAAGCCAGAATGTGAAAGTCCCTCGATGCAGATTAAGACGCGTGTGCTCTATCTATTAGAAGGCAAGGATTCATGAAAAGTTCCAACTGTGTGGTAGAAAAACCATGAGCTGTGGAACCAACACAAACTTGTGGTACAAATCAAAACTCTACCACTTAATAGCTATAGGCTTTTAACAAGTTACCTAATGATTCTCAACTTCAGTTTTACACCTCTAAATTAAGATAACAGTACTTGCTACCCAGAATTATTTTAAGGTATAAATGAGATGGTATATGAAAAGTATCTGACGCTAATTTTTTTTGAAGTTACTTTCTTTCCTCCGGTGATAAGCTCTGGGTTCCCTGGGAAAGAGATCTATAGTCCAGAGGCTTCTTTGGTTCAGCCCAGTTTAACATTTTTGTCAGATACTTGGATGAAGGCAAAAAGCCTTATTTCCCAAATTTGCAGATGACTCAAAGTTGGGAAAATAGCTAATACAATAGGGTGATGGAATGGAAGCTCAAAATGACCTCAACAGGCTGGAATGTTGGGCCTTCACCAAGTGGGAAGTTGGGCATCTAGCAGAAGTGTCAAAGCAGTCAGTCAGGGGCAAGAACACCATTTATTTATTTATTTATAAATTTTCATTATAGTTGATTTACAATGTTGTGTTAGTTTCAGGTGTCCAGTAAAGTGAATCAGTTATACATATACATATATCCACTTTTTTTTTTAGATTCATCTCCCATATAGGTCATTACAGAATATTGAGTAGAGTTCCCTGTGCTGTACAGTAGGTCCTTATTAGTTATCTATTTTATATATAGTAGTGTGTATATATCAGTCCCAGTCTCCCAATTTAAAAGGAGACCATTTAGAAGGCGATTCCACTAGTCCAGGTGATGGATGGAAAGAGTCTGACCTGGGGTGGTGTCAGTGGCTAACAGCTGGGAAAAATTTTTTAGAAAAATCACCAGAATAGGACAGATAACTAGGTGGGTGTGTGGATTAAAGAGGACTAGTGATAACTGGGAAGTTTCCTTTCTGAGTTCCTGGGAAGAAGGAGGTGCCAGTTAAGAGGAAGGAAGAAGGTAGGCAGAAGAATTGAATTAGGGAGAGAAGGGAGGACAGGAGTCTGGTTTTGTACATGGGGTGTTGGCTGTATCCAACAGGAAGTTGGAAAGTCAGGACTGTAGCTCGTGGGAGTGGCTGTCTCTGGAAAGAGGCATTTGGGAGTCATCCACATAGAGGTGATAGTTGAAGCCGTGAGTGGGAGGGGATGGGATGGCCAGGGAGTGGCCAGTGCTATTCAGATTCATTAGCATTGTTGGCTCTAACTAGAGATAAGCAAGATAAACAATCCCTTGCCCAAGTGGGAACTAGTTCTACTGCCTTCCACAGGCTCTTTAATGCATTAAAACAAACTTTCACAGGATGAAAAATCTCATATAATAATTTAAGACTTTCAAAAAATTATATTTAAAAACAAAAACAAAAAAATTATATTTTTGATTTATTTTTAATTACACAATACGTGAATACATTCTTGGTTGTAAAGAATGTAAACACTCCTGATAAAGTAAAAGCCCCCATAATTCCTCTCCAGTTCTCCTTTTTCTTTTTCAGAAGTAATCACCTTTCCTAGTTGGACAGGTGCTCTTACAAATGTTTCTCTATGCATTTATACAGTTGTACACACATAAAGATATACTTTTGTTTTTGTGTGTGTGGTTTTGTTTTGTATTATATAAGTGATCTCCTAACGTGTTTGGTTCTTCATTTTCTTTTTATCTTAAAAAATGAAACAATATACTCTGGAACTCTTTCTAGGTAAATCTATCTAAGTCATAAAAACAAAAAAAAAATCTGTTTTCCTGGGTATGAATGTGCTATGTTTTATTTAATCATTCCCTTATTGATGCACTATATCTTTTTTTTAACATCTTTATTGGAGTATAATTGCTTTACAATGGTGTGTTAGTTTCTGCTTTATAACAAAGTGAATCAGCTATACATATACATATATCCCCATATCTCCTCCCTCTTACGTCTCCCTCCCATACTCCCTATTCCACCCCTGTGCTATGCGGCTGCTTCCCACTAGCTATTGGTTTTACGTTTGGTAGTGTCTGTATGTCCATGCCACTCTCTCAGTTTGTCCCAGCTTACCCTTCCCGCTCCCGGTGTCCTCAAGTCCATTCTCTAGTAGGCACTGTATCTTGTCTCCAACTTTTGCATCTGTCCATTCTACAGATATTTACTGCTTGCAATGTGTAGGAGACTGCCCAGCAGAAACTGGGATACACTGGCAATAGTAAGCCAGGAGTTGGCAGGCTATCAGGGACAAGGAGAAGCATGTAAGGAAGAGGACAGGCAGAAAATGCTGCTTCTTAAAGTTGCCACATGCTGTGGTGGCTTAGAGGAAGGAGACCTTATTTCGTTGTGGGGATGCAGAAGTAGAGAGGCTGAGCTCTTTGTCTGGGTTTTGTAGGATAGAAACACGGATGGATGATTGAGGTGTAGTCTATTGCCCCTTGGTGCTCCAGTCCCACCATCCCCCGAGGGATCAACTACTAATATGCTGTTGACCTTATGGCAGGGAATTTCTGTTTGAGGCTCAGCCACTTGCTGTGTTCAACCTTGCCAGGATCCTCTCTGCCTTAAGCTGGAGGAGCTGGAAGTAGTGCGGAGAAAGGGAAAAGGTGAGTGTATGGTAATGAGATGGGGACTTTCACCTCTATCCCCAGGTCCAAGCCAAAGTTGGAGTGATTGATTTGGGGAGGGTTGGATTGGGTTTGAGAACATTTTTCTTTTTACAAATATCATCAAAATGAATATACAAAGTTTTAAATTCTCACTGGGAGCCCCTGAAAATATATCCCCCAGTGAGACACTGGTACATTTTTCCCTTTTTTCTTGAATGCATGAGATTTCTTGAGTGTAAGGGTCACTGGGAAAGTAAAGGAAGGGGGAACACTTTCCTGTACCTGCTTTATCACAACACAGCCATTCTCTCTCTCTCTCTCTCCCACCCATCCCTTCTCTCTCTGGTTTTCCTGTCTTTGATGCTCTCTCCGAATCATATCACTTCTCGTGAGCAAATTTGGGCCATATGCATTTTATGCAAAATACCAGGGCCCTAATTTTTCTTCTCTTCCTTTCTGCTGCCTTTACTTAGGGCTCAGAGGAGATTCCACTTTAGCTCAAATCAAATGCAGGGAGTCTCACTGGTTATTCTTTCCCCTCTTCCCTCTGTTTAGCCCTGACAGCAGCTGTGAAGCTCTGCCAGGCTGTTAGGAAGCTGCACCGTCCTTGGGCGAGACAGCCGAGAGCAGGGCTCCACAGGCAACCCTGAATCAATGACATAGGCAGCCTAAGTCCTCCAGCACATGCGACAAGTCTGGCTGGGAAAAAATTTAACTCGGAATCTCTCTCCAGTTCTCCAAGCCTAGCCCCTCCCAACTCAAGCCCTCCCTGCTTGCAGTATGTCGAAGTCAGGTTGATTTTTTGCGTTTCGCCTTTTGCTACTGCCAGTCAAGCCAGACCGGCCCTCTGGGCTACTGGACCAATCAGCAGGCTCATCTCTACAAGGCCTCCAAGGGCATGTGTCTGAAACAGCTTTTTTTTTTTTTTTTTTTTTTGCGGTACGCGGGCCTCTCACTGCTGTGGCCTCTCCCGTTGCGGAGCACAGGCTCCGGACGCGCAGGCTCAGCGCCGCTCCGCGGCATGTGGGATCTTCCCGGACCGGGGCACGAACCCGTGTCCCCTGCAGCGGCAGGCGGACTCTCAACCACTGCGCCACCAGGGAAGCCCTCTGAAACAGCTTTGATCTGCTGCCTGTGGGAGAGTGGCCGCCACCCACCTTTCCAGATACATCTCGCAGCCCCTTTGCCCCCACTTGTCCCCTGGCACACCAGACACTCCAGCAATAAACACCCAATGCATTTACTACTTGGAGCTCCCTAAACACAACACACGGTCTCTCCATTCTGTGCCTCACCTTGGGCTGCCTACTCTTCCCCATCCCTCTTTCCTCCGTCCTTTAAATTCAGTTTAGGTGTCAGTCACTCTCCAAAGCCTTCCCTGACTACCCCCATGCCAGATTCACCTCACTGACTTTGAGTTTTCAATTCAGTATCTGTATCCCCCATTCCACTGTGATAGTCTCTGTCACCTCTCAGGATCTGGAATATGCTGGACACTCAGTTCAGGCTTGTTGAACCCCACTGACTTAGGTCAGGGAGCATCTTTGTGGTTCTTCTTCTAGGTTTGCCCTCCTGGCAGATCTCTACCTTCCTAAGTAGCATCTTGTTATTTGAGCCCCACTAGTGAGAAAACTCCCTGAGAGGCCTAGCCTTGTAATAAATAATTGGGTTGCATTGTGTTTGGATGGTGTGCAGGGTGGAGCATCATCATGTTTAGATTCCAGACAAGTCTCTGTCTAGGAGGAGTGGAGAAGAGAGGGGGGGCACCTACTGTGCAGGGTCGTGGAGGAGACCCCTTGAGGTGCTCAGGGCTTCATGAGCTGCCTTCCCTCCTACCCTAATGCATGATAACCCCACCTTGTGTGGAGTCTTTCCTTCTAAAGCACCTTGGCACACCTGATCTCATTTGACCTTTCCTACAAATCACCTTGGGAGGTAGAAGGAACAGATTATACACAGTGAAACAAATAAGCCTGATTCATCTATTTATTCTACAAATATTCACTGAGTTCCTATTATATCTCCACCAAGAGAATATGGCAGTGAACAAAACCAGCACATTCCCAGCTGTCAGGAAGTTCTGGTTCTAATTAGGCGATGCCAACAAGTAACCAGTGTACAAATAAGTAGTAAATAGAATTTCCAGTGATGGTAAATACTCAGAAGACAATCAGGCAGGGTAGTATTACAGAAAGTGATGAGTGGGAGAGGAGAGGGGCTGCCTTAGGGCAGGCAAAGCCTTTCTGAGGAAATGACATCTGAGCTGAAATCTGAAAGGTGAGAAGCAACGGGCCAGGTGACGCCCGAAGGAGGTGCGGTGACATGCTGAGGGTCCCAGGGTGGAGCTGGCCCTGGAGCCCTGAAGCAGGCTCTTTCCCCAACGTCCCTTGAGCTCCTCTCTTCCCTCTTTACTCTGTCCAGGGACGCTCATGAGTATGTCAGGGACAGACTGCGGGCGGGCGGGCAGGGGATGAGGTGTGCTTAAGAGTGCTGGGAACTGTCTCCCGGACTTTGAGTGTCACAGCCAGCCCGAAGCTGGGGAGGGGCCACCCAAGGGCCAACTTTCTCCACCTTTTACTCTCAGTTGTCCTTTTCCCAAGGGATCCATCCCTCCGGAGTAAACCTCACCTCTTTCCACATCAGCAGGAAAGGGTGTCAGAGACACCTTCTACAAGACAGCTGAGAGTTAGGCATCCTGCCATTTTTTTTATTGTGGTAAAATATAACATGAGATTTACCGTTTTAACCATTTTTAAGTGTGCAGTTCACTGGCATTAAGTATATCCACGTTGTAGTGCCACCATCACTATCATCCGTCTCCAGAACTATTTCATCATCCCAAGCTGACAGTCTGTACCTATTCAACAATAACTCCTAACACTTTTTAAAAAACCCTGATGGACTCACAGACATAGAAGACAAATCTATGGTTACCAAAGGGGAAAGGTTGGGGGGAGGGATAAATTAGGAGTTTGGGATTAAAATATACACACTGATGTGTATAAAATAAATAATCAACAAGGACCCACTGTGTAGCACAGGGAACTCTACTCAATATTCTGTAGTAACCTATATGGGAAAAGAATCTGAAAAAGAATAGGTATATGTATATGTATAACTGATTCACTTTGCTGTTCACCTGTACAGCATTGCTGTACACTTTGCTGTACACCTGTACAGCATTCACAACATTGTAAATCAACTATACTCTAATACAAAATAAAAATTTTTTTAAATTTTTTTAGTTAAAACAATTTTTTTAAAAAGCCTTGATGGATCATGGGTAATGAGAAAACAAATGCCATTTTCCAGAAGCCTCTCCCCTGATGGGTTTATTCGCCTGGTGTTTAAAGCCATATCTCTCAGTGTAGTCTGAAGACAGCTGGCGCCAGAATCACTTGGTTGGGGGGGAGTGCCTTTTAAAATGCAGATCTCCCCCTCCTTCCTGAACCAGAATCTCTTGACCGGCACCCAAACAAGCGTGTTTTTACCAAGTCCCCTGCGTGATTCTGATGCCGATGAAAATGTGAGAATTACTGGTTTCAGCCTCATGGGAAGAACATGTGAGGAAGAATACTCGCCAGGGCAGAAAAAGCTTGCTATGGGGAAGTAGCTGCGTGGATTTGAATACTTCACCAGTGGCTAACTGAATAACTCTGGGCAAGTTGCTTAATCTCTCCAAACTTCAGTTTTCTTTTCTCTAAACTGGAAATTGTGGTCATAGCATGTACCTCACCGCAGTTGCTGTGAAGACTGAATAAGATTATACACAAGGCGCTCAGATTGGTGCCTTGTGTGGAAGATCTCAGGTCTTGATGTGGCGTAAGGGTGGTGAGGTGACCCAAGTAAAGTAGTTATGTTTTCTTAAGGATACACACACACACACACACACACACACACACACACACCCTGCAGCAATTGAGAGGGTAGAATGTTTTTCCTGAAAGATCCTTTCAGAGATGGGATTCATTTGGAGAAGTTCCTGAGAGGAATGTTTAGGTGACTAGTACTGATGCATGTAGTACATAGCTGAGGGAAATAATAAAGAAAATGAGGCTCTGGTGCCTGTCCCAGATACCTACCACCACCCCACTTGGGAACAAGGGCAGTTAAGGTTGTCTACAGAATGGATGGTTCTGGATGGTTGCTGCAGCAACAGTTTGAGAGTGAGGCTTGTAGTCACTGTTCAGAAAAGCTTCCTGAATAGAATGTGGCTCTGCAGAAAGGAAGGTAGGGGTTCTCGGGAGTGGTGAGCAAGACACAGAAAGTCAGGTGAAAGGCAGGTTCAGGGATTTCCCAGGTGGCACAGTGGTTAAGAATCCTCCTGCCAATGCAGGGGACACGGGTTCAAGCCCTGGTCCGGGAAGATCCCACATGCCGCGGAGCAGCTAAGCCCGTGTGCCACAACTATGAGCCTGAGAGCCACAACTACTGAGCCCGCCAGCCACAACTAATGAAGCTTGCGCTCCTAGAGCCCATGCTCTGCAACAAGAGAAGCCACCGCAATGAGAAGCCCGTGCACCACAACGAAGAGTAGCCCCCACTCGCTGCAACTAGAGAAAGTCAGTGCGCAGCAATGAAGACCCAATGCAGCCAAAAATAAATAAATAAATAAATTAATTAATTAATTTAAAAAAAAAA
>NC_041233.1:52056547-52080686 GCF_002837175.3 Physeter macrocephalus
ACACACACACACACACACACACACACACACACACCCTGCAGCAATTGAGAGGGTAGAATGTTTTTCCTGAAAGATCCTTTCAGAGATGGGATTCATTTGGAGAAGTTCCTGAGAGGAATGTTTAGGTGACTAGTACTGATGCATGTAGTACATAGCTGAGGGAAATAATAAAGAAAATGAGGCTCTGGTGCCTGTCCCAGATACCTACCACCACCCCACTTGGGAACAAGGGCAGTTAAGGTTGTCTACAGAATGGATGGTTCTGGATGGTTGCTGCAGCAACAGTTTGAGAGTGAGGCTTGTAGTCACTGTTCAGAAAAGCTTCCTGAATAGAATGTGGCTCTGCAGAAAGGAAGGTAGGGGTTCTCGGGAGTGGTGAGCAAGACACAGAAAGTCAGGTGAAAGGCAGGTTCAGGGATTTCCCAGGTGGCACAGTGGTTAAGAATCCTCCTGCCAATGCAGGGGACACGGGTTCAAGCCCTGGTCCGGGAAGATCCCACATGCCGCGGAGCAGCTAAGCCCGTGTGCCACAACTATGAGCCTGAGAGCCACAACTACTGAGCCCGCCAGCCACAACTAATGAAGCTTGCGCTCCTAGAGCCCATGCTCTGCAACAAGAGAAGCCACCGCAATGAGAAGCCCGTGCACCACAACGAAGAGTAGCCCCCACTCGCTGCAACTAGAGAAAGTCAGTGCGCAGCAATGAAGACCCAATGCAGCCAAAAATAAATAAATAAATAAATTAATTAATTAATTTAAAAAAAAAAGAAAGGCAGGTTCAGGAAACAGGAGCTAGACCACCCTGGCTGAGGTGGGTGTCAAATTGGTGAACTGGTAAGGCTAGTTTTGATCAGATCACCCTCTAACCTGGCTCCACTTGGCCTAGTTTAATATCACGTCACTTAAACCTAGCAAATATCCCTTTAATAAATTTCAGTTAGACCTGGTAGTTTTATGGACCATCTGTACTCAGTGCCTAGCATAGCATCTGGCACACAGTAGGTGTTCAGAAAATATTTGTTGAATAAGTGAATGGATGCATCCCACCCTTTGGTTGGCCAGCCCTTGGAAGAAAGATTGAGCAATCGGGAAGTTGTTGTACTCCAAGAATGGGGCAGTGTTTACAAATACATCAAACAGGTGAGATGATGCATGGTTTCAGGGAGGCACAGCATGTGATTTTTCCTGATCTTCTCCTTTTTATAATAAGATTTAGAATGTTGAGAACGAGATTGCTAATGTTTATATAGATTTCATTATGTCCCAAAGTTATTCTTTTAGACAATATAATATTAAACAAGAGAAGCAGGATAAAAATGGTATAAACGGTATAATTTCAGTTCCATGAAAGATCTGTGTTCATGCGGGAAAAACTGGAAAGAAGTTATAACAAGATTAGGACTTACTTAATGATCTTACCTTATCTTTTCTACTTTATACTTACCAGACTTTTTCCTAATTTTCTACAGGAAATGTGTATTACTTTTATAGTTGGAAAAATATAACGTGTTATTTGTTCATTAATATAGAAAGTGGTACAACATTCTTGCCAAAGCCTGCTTTGTTTTTTTATCCCTGGCATTCATCATAAAAATCACAACTGATACTTGAAATAATGACATAATGATAACAAAAATGAACTACACCTTACCAGGTATAGTACTACCTGTGTCATGTGACACAGCTGATCTGCTGAGGAACCCACACCATCCAGATACTGAGATTGGCCATGTCAGGACTCCTTGCCTCCACCTGCACATCCCTCAGCCTCCCTGAATACCCACCCCACTCCCCCTCCACCCTTGTCAGAGGCTCAGGAATGGCTGGAAGGCTGGTAGTGCAGGTCAGAGCAGCCCTGCTTGCTTTGGATTGTGGACTCAGCAAACAGCTCTGTACTTCGGGGTACGCTGCTCTGAAAAATAGCAAAAGTGCCAAGGTATTGTCCTATAGATTAAACAAATTAAAAACAAACAACAACAACAACAAAACAAGAGCAGCAGAGCCCAGAAAACTTGTTCACTTCATTTTTTTTCAATCAGGCAAAAAGTATGAATAATATTGCCTCTCCCTTTTGGATGATGACTTCTCAGTGGTAAATCAGAGGCACAGCTAAAGTGAACTTTGAGTTTTAATGAGGTGTTCTATTTGCAGTTTTAACTCTACTGAAAACAGGCGCCATTAGAATGATGTCAACTGTTTGAGTCAGTTGTTGGCTTGGGCTTCCACCCAGAATTTGATGTCATTGGTGGGCAGCCATGAGGAACAGGAATAATTTTGAAGTTTGTTGACCAGAGGACCTCTGAAGACCTTCATTGGTGCTGGTGTTAAATATAATGCAAATATAAAAATGAAAATGGCCATCCTATGCATTAAGTATGTGGATTTAAAAGTGCTTTCCATCTGCTAGGGCTTTGTCGGGGAACGTGTATGAAACTGGAGAGTTATTGCGTCTGGAAAATGTTTTACTCAGTGTGATGATGAAATGTAGGCTAAGTATCAGATGCAACGGACCCCAGGAGTGAGGGAGAGCGAGAAGCACAGCCACGAAGAAAAGAGTTCGTAGGAGTTGAATCATATCTTATTTTGATTAAATCAGGATCGTTTTACTGAGAGGCTGTAACGTGAGAATGTGTTAGGTAGTAGAAGAGTCCTATTATGTTTATCTCATGCAGAGTGAGTTTGTTTTCATCACATGTATTTTTAATTCTTTGGAAAGACAATTACATTAATTGAGGAATGACTTGTAGAATACCAGTTTGAAAAAAACATTTAGCGAATGGGTGTGTTAACGATCAGTTAATTAAAAATTGCTTGTAACATGAGCTGTAGGTACCCCAGCTAAATGGTGGCAGTTGGCTGCTTGGGGAAGCCCATTATATTTTTGATGCATCCGTTGGGTAAAGCAAGGCCTTCAGGGAAGTGGCTCCGGGTCCTTCCCACTTTCCTCTTCCTCTTCATTACACGACTTCCAAAAATGTGGTGCCTTGACCTGGTATGAGAACTTCCAACCCCAGGATGAATTGTCCAGGATGGTTCTACTGCTTCTGCTGCAGTTAGGCTTAGCAAGGGCACAGTAGCCTCCATGTGCCAGCCAACCCATGACTTTCCATCCCATCTGCAAGACAAGACTCCTTCTCCTTCTCTCCTCCGTTTTCTTCCTGGCCTCGCTTCCCAGGGCAGAGTCCTCTTTTAAAGACTGATATTTTCTAGGAATTCTTCACTTGTGACTTGAGTTCATTCTGAATTCTGCCATCTGTATCTTCATTTTTTATCTGGTGCACAATTAGTACACACTGTTGAGTGATCCCCCCACTTTTTAACTGGCTGGACTGTACTATTCAGTATTTCATGATAATAGCTCATATCCTAAGTTTTTTCTTTGGAGCTCTGTAATAACAAATGATTTCCCTGTAGGCATTGGCTGTGCCTTTCTCTTCCTGTGAAGTCATGTACTGCCTTGCACGTGTGCTAAGCACCCAGTAAACTTGTACAACTTAAAGAATCATTTAGCTGCGTGCACTGGATGAGTTAAGGAAAATCATCTCATGCTAACATACAAATAATATTCTACACAAAGCAGTAAGTGAGCAAATATTTATTGAGCCTCTATTATTATAGTCCTCAGGGGTGATTTACAGGAAAATAGACATGGTCCTACTTCAGGAAGTTATATGTGAAGACTCTGGAGAAGTTTTTATAATGATAAGAATAAAAGGTACTATTTTTTGAGGGATTTCTACTTCATAGGATTATTGTGAGTATTACATGAGAAACTTTTACTCCCCCCCGCCCTTTTTACAGATATAGAAACTAAGCTTTAGCAAGGTCAAATGGAGACAAACTCAGATTGAATGTTTCCACTATCCTGGTGCTCTCTCAGCATCACATTGTACAGTTGAACAAGCTGTTCAGTGCTCAGAGGTGCCTGGCTGAGAGTCGAAATGGGAATGAAATGAGCCCCGTGGTCCACCTGAAAAGCTGATGAGGGGTAATGTATACCGTTGAACGAGTATACACCTGGGTAGCTACCATCCCAATCAAGATAGAGAGCATTTCCACCATCCTCAGAAAGTGCCTTTGTGCCATTTTGTAGTCTTTCCACTCCTTCCCACCCTGCCACCAACCCCCCAGTGACCACTCATCTGATTCTCCTGAATACCAGAATTTTGCATGTTTTCTAACAGCACTGTCCTACCAAACTTTATGCAGGATGGAAATGTTCTCTATATCTGTGCTGTCCTGTACAGTTGCCACCAGTCACATATGACTATTGAAATGTGGCACTTGAAATGTGGCAGCTGAGAAACTGAATTTTTAATTCCACTTAATTTAAATTAATTTTTTACTTACACTTAAATAGCCACATGTGGCTAATGGCTACTATGTTGGAAAGCATTGGTCTAGAACTTCAAATAAATGGAATCAGTCAGTGTCTGGCTTCTTTCATACGACCTAATATTTTTGAGATTTATGTTTTGAATCTCAAAATCTTAAGATTATGTTTGTTACAACATCAGAAGATCATTTTTTTAAATTGCTGAGCAGTATTCTATTCTATGAATAGATCTCAGGTTGTTTATTTATCTGTTAATAGACTTTTGGGTTGTTCCGGTTTGAGGCTATTATGAATAAAGCTGCTATAAACATTTGCATACAAGTCTGTTTGTGAATGCATGCTTTTATTTTTCTTCTATGAGTGGAATTTGGAAGTCATATGGTAAATGAATATATAACTTTATAAGAAAACGCCAAATCGTTTTCCAAAATGGCTGTACCATTTTATATTCCCACCACAATATTCCAGTTGCTCCACATTCTTACCAACTTTGGTATGGTCCATTTTTTTAAATTTCAGCCATCCTAGTGGGCATAAAGTGCTATCTCATTGAGAGTTTAATTGGTATTTCCCTGATGACTGATGATGTTGAACATCTTTTCATGTGCTTGTATTTCTTCTTTTGAAAAGAGATTATTCAAATCTTTGCCCATTTTTAAAGATTGTCTTGTCTTTTTATTGTTGAGTTGTAGGAGATCTTTATGTATTCTGGATGCAGAGCCCTTGTTAGATATTTATATTACAAATATTTTCTACCATATTATGGCTTGCCTTTTGAAGAACAGATATTTTTAATTGTGATACAGTTTACATTATCAATTGTTTTTCTTTTGTGGCTGTACTTTTGTGTTCAGTCTAAGAAATTTCTGCTTATTCCAGTGGTTATAAAGATTTTCTCCTATGCTTTCTTTTAGAAAGTTTATAATTTTAGCATTTATATTTAGAATTGTCATCCATTTTGAGTTAACTTTTGTGTATGGTGTGAAGAAGGGATTGAGGTTCACCTTTTTTTTCCATACAGAAATTTTGTTGATCTGTCACAATTTGTTAATAGGCTGTTCCCGTTATATTATCTGGTGGAGGGTCTGTTCAAGTCTTTTGCCCATTTAAAAAAATTGGCTTATCTGGTTATTATTGTTATAAGAGTTTTTAATATATATTCTGCATACAAGAACTTTTCAGATATATATATTGTGAATATTTTCTCCCAATCTGTGACTTGCCTTTTTGTTTCTTAATGGTATTTTTTTTTGAAGAGTGGAAGTTTTAAATTTTGATTAAGTCCGTTTTACCTTTTTTCCCCTTTTATGGTTAGTGCTTTTTTGTGTTCTAAGAAATGTTTCTGTATCCCAAGGTCATGAAGATTTCTCCTGTTTTCTTCTAGAAGTTTTATAGTTTTAGATTTTATGTTTAGCACTGTAAATCATTCTGAATTAATTGTTGTGTATTATGATGTAGGGGTTGATGTTCACTGTTTTTCTATTTGGATCCAGGGCCATTTATTGAGTGTCCTTTCCCCATTGAATTACCTTTGCACCTTTGTTGAAAAGCCAATTGAGTAAATGTGTTGTTCTATTTCTAGACTCTATTCTGTGCCATTGACCTAAATTTCTATCCTTATGCTGATAGCACACCATCAAGTTTACTGTAGCTTTGTAGAAGTCTTGAAAATAGGTTGTGTAAGTCCTCCAATTTGTTCTCCCCTTAATTATTTTGGTTACTCTAGGTTTTTTGAATTTTCCATGAATTTGCAAAATTCTTTCAATACTTGAAAATCAATTAGTATAGTTTACCATGTTAACTTTTTTTTTTACATCTTTATTGGAGTATAATTGCTTTACAATTTTGTGTTAGTTTCTGCTGTATAACAATATATGTCAATGCTACTCTCTCACTTTTTAAGGAACCTCCATACTGTTCTCCATAGTGGCTGTATCAATTTACATTCCCACCAACAGTGCAAGGGGGTTCCCTTTTCTCCACACCCTCTCTGGCATTGATTGTTTGTAGATTTTTTGATGATGGCCATTCTGACTGGTGAGAGGTGATACCTCATTGTGGTTTTGATTTGCATTTCTCTAATGATTAGTGATGTTGAGCATCCTTTAAAGTGGGGTTTATCCCAGGAATGCAAGGATTCTTCAGTGTATGCAAATCAATCAATGTGATACACCATATTAACAAACTGAAGGATAAAAACCATATGATAATCTCAACAGACGCACAAAAAGCTTTCGACAGAATTCAACAACCACTTATGATAAAAACTCTCCAGAAAGTGGGCACAGAGGGAACTACCTCAACATAATAAAGGCCATATATGACAAACCCACAGCCAACATTGTTCTCAATGGTGAAAAACTGAAACCATTTCCTCTGAGATCAGGAACAAGACAAGGTTGCCCACTCTCACCACTGTTATTCAACATAGTTTTGGAAGTTTTAGCCACAGCAATCAGAGAAGAAAAAGAAAGGAAAGGAATCCAAATTGGAAAAGAAGTAAAACTGTCACTGTTTGCGGATGACATGATACTATACATAGAGAATCCTAAAAATGCTACGAGAAAACTGCTAGAGCTAATCAATGAATTTGGCAAAGTAGCGGGATACAAAATTAATGTACAGAAATCTCTTGCATTCCTATACCATGTTAACTTATTAGAGGAGAAAAATTATACAGTTATCTCAATAAATGCAGAAAAAGCATTGGGCAAAACTCATTTGTGATAAAAATTCCAGCAAACTAGGAATACAAAGAAACATGCTCAGTTTAACAAAGGGCATTTATGAGACACCTACACCTAACATCCTATTAAGTAATCATGTATAGAATACTCTTAAGACTGAGAACATGGCAAGGATATGTACTCTTTATACTTATATTAGCATCAAAATTGGAGATCCTAGCAAGTGCAGAAAAGGAAGAAAAGAAACAAAATGTATACATTTTAGAAAGAAAGAAGCAAAACTCTTTATTTGAAGATGACATGGATGTCCGTGCAGAAAATTCTAAGTCACCTACAAATTATCTGCTAGAAGTAATAAGTGACCTTAGCAAGGGTATAAGTTAAAATGTCTACACACAATAATCAATTGTATTTCTGCATTCTAGCAGCAAACAACTAGAAAATGAAATGTAAAATAATTCCATTTACAATAGCAGCACCGACATAGGAACAAATTTAACAAAAGATGTGCAAGACCTCTATATAGATGAATACAAAATATTAATCTGTGTAATCTGTGTCTGAGCCTCTCAACCATCACTTTCCATTTTAGTTATTCTTTTAACTTATTTTTTTATTGGAATATAGTTGATTTACAATGTTTTGTTAATTTCTGCTGTTCAACAAAGTGACTCAGTTTACACATTCTTTTTTATGTTCTTTTCCATTATGGTTTATCCCAAGATATTGAATATAGTTCTCTGTGCTATACAGTAGGACCTTGTTGTTTATCCATTCTATATGTAATAGTTGGCATCTACTAACCCCAAACTCCCAGTGCATCCCTCTCCCTCCCCCTCTCCCCTTGGCAACCACACGTCTGTTCCCTTTGTCTGTGAGTCTGTTTCTGTTTTGTAGAGAGTCAACCATCATTTTCAAAGCAGCAAATTCATTGTAGGACAAGGTGGAAGCAAATGTCAGACTTTCTTCTCTGGGCTTCCCTGCTCTCCAGGATTGTGGCTTCTCAGATCTAGCTGCCTTGGTAGCCCTCCACTACCTTCACGAAAGGTTCCAGATGAGCCAAAAATTCTTGAGGATTATAAGAAAATACTTTATGTTAATAATCTATTAAGAGTTCACATTCAGACAACAATGCCATGCATGGCTTGCTCTTCCCTGAGACTCCAGAGGGCTGTGTGGTTGGCCCTGCCTCTACACAGCATGGCCACTTTACACACCTGCTGTCCTGTGCCTCCTGTGAGCACACACAGTTCAGCTGTGTGACGTTCTGCAAGTGACACACACACTGTGAAAGCAGCCTGGCTCTGCAGCAGCTCTTCCATCTATGACATGCAGAAAATAGTCAAGAAGAGTCCCTCTTTCCCCCAGGATCTACAGAGTTTTCTTTTTCTAGGTTGCTCTTATATAAGTATCACTCACCATGAGACAGCTGCTAGGCCTAGCTATCACACAATATGTCACATTCATAAAAACTGTAAACATGCAGGCATTATTCTACCTAAAAACAATAAAACCAATTTAATTCTAAGGCACATCTTGCTCCCAGTATTTTATTTTTAAAATACTATTAGATGTCCATGACATCTAATCTAGTTTTAATACAAAGGTATTTCAACTTAAATATTAACTCTGAGGAAATCAGGTATTGTTTTGGGCAAAGCTTTTAAATCACAAAATAGTTATGAAACAGCAAAAAAAGAGAAGATATATATATATACAGAGATGTGTGTATACATATACCTACATATATTCATATATATGTGGAGAGAGAAGCACTAGTACGAGTTAGCTACATCATGTTTATGGATTAGAAGCCTCAGTATGGTTAGGATGTTCTCTTTCTCCAAATTGATATATTGATGAAAACCAATCCAAAACAAAGTCCTTGCAGATTGATGATACTCTTTTTTTTTAAAATTTTTCAAATTTATTTTTGGCTGCATTGGACTCTGTTGCTGTGTGCGGAGAGCACTAGTTGCGGAGAGTGGGGGTTACTCTTCATTGCGGTGCGTGGGCTCTAGGTGTGCAGGCTTCAGTAGTTGCAGCACCTGGGCTCAGTAGTTGTGGCTCACGGGCTTAGTTGTTCTGCAGCATGTGGGATCTTCCTGAACCTGGGATTGAACCCGTGTCCCCTGCATTGGCAGGCAGATTCTTAACCACTGCACCACCAGGGAAGTCCCAGATTGATGATATTCTTGAGGATTGGGGTAAGGTTTGGATTTACCACACTAAATAATGTGACGCTCTGTTCCTTCTCAACTGATGTGGATGAAGGGATGAGAACAGTGTTTGGGGAAGATTTTTCTAAAAATTGTATGGGATGGATTGAAAGAGGAGGAGGTTAGAATTTGGGAGACTGGAAGCTCTGAAGTTCTAATGGGTTCTAAGGGGCAAGGATTGGGCTCAAATAGCCGTGGAAAGGAAGGAGAGAGTCAAATGCCTTTTGAGACCAAGTATATGCCTAGGTATAAGCCAGGAATGTGGGGTGCAGGGTCTCTATAAAACTCCTTAAGTTTGAAGATGCAAGGTCTTTGTTTTTCAGAAGCTCTCAATCCACGCAGGGGTCCTACATTATCAATTACTACAATATAGTGTGCTGTGACATGCTATGGTGAGATGTGGGAAGAACTATGGGAAACACAGATGAGAGCAATTAATGCTGACAAGTGAGCATCAGAGAGGGCTATAGAGAGGAGATGCTGTTTAAGCTGGGTGATGGAGTCTTAGTTAAGTTAGAAGACAGTAGTAAGGGAAATGCAAGAGGCATTAAGTGCTAGGCTGGTTCAATAAAGGGCAAAAAGACCAGTATGACAGGATATCTTTTCCTTGAGGGTATTGGTCAGAGATGAAACTGGAAAAAATTGATTGGGACTAAATCATGGAGGGTCAAATACCATCTTCTACTGCCCACTTTTCTCTCTTCTCATCATCTTATCAAAAACATGAATCTGGGCTTCCCTGGTGGCGCAGCGGTTGCGCGTCCGCCTGCCGATGCAGGGGAACCGGGTTCGCGCCCTGGTCTGGGAGGATCCCACATGCGGCGGAGCGGCTGGGCCCGTGAGCCATGGCCGCTGGGCCTGCGCGTCCGGAGCCTGTGCTCCGCAGCGGGAGAGGCCACAACAGAGGGAGGCCCGCATACCACACACACACAAAAAAAACCAAACATGAATCTTTGTGTGCATGCGTCTTGTGAGTGTCAACACCATAATCCTATTTGCCTCCGTTCTTGGCTTAAAGTTATATTCTACTAATGTCTGTATACCCGTATTTCTGGGAGAGCAATAGGGAGAGAAGGGGCAATTTGCAAGCTGACTGGAGACTGTGTTTACAGTGAGGATTTCCTTTCCTTGGGAGTTTTACAATAGAGAATTAACCTGTATAGACAGACTTTTTTTGTGATCTTCCATGTTACTGTATCGGCAGACCTATCAATGTATTCATTCAAAAATATTTATTTGTGTAACCTTCTCATCTACCTATCAATCAACTCCTGATATCCAGTGTACACAGAGTAGAAAGATTAAGGTCTCTCTGAGTTTTCTGGGTCATAAGTCTAGCATCAAACTCTGAAACTTTTCTAATAAAGAGAGTAAAAATCACAAAGGGTTAAGTCGTTGGGGTCTTGGAAAATGATCTAGATGGGTACACCAGTGCCTTTTGGGATTGTTTAAAAATCATTGTTTCTTTGTGACTTATGGAATTTCTGTCATCATAGTTCAGAGAAAGGAGGTCAGGAGAGGCTGGAATAGCAGACATTCACCAGAGAAGAAAGAGTGAAGACTGACTCATATCATGCAGAGTTTGGGTGTGGGTGTGTGCATACACCTACAACTGTGCACTCCATGTGCCTGTGGTTGGGAGAAAGGGAGGAAAGGGTTGTGCAGACATAATATTTTCTTTAATCTCTTTGCTGAGTGGACTTTGGAGAAGAGCATGCATAAGTAAATAACTGTGGCATGGTTGTTTGTCTGTCATACACATGATACTCAAAGGGACTCTATAAAATTCTGTAAGTTAAGATGCAAATAGAACTATTCTGTTACCAACTTTGATGGTTACCCTAGTATTTCTCTTCCATGACGGTGAAATTACTGAGCAATTTTAAGTTTCTTTGATTAGTTGAAATGTTCTCCTACGAGCTTCAGATGAATTCATGGTTATGCATTATATTTTCTTCAACTTTCTTTACAACACTCATTCTACCCGAATATGGATAAAAATAATTGCTACCTCTTTGTAAAGTTCCAGCTCAAATCTCCCTCCATCAGAGCTTTACTGATCCCCTGGTCCTTGGCCATCTTGCTTTCTGAACCCTGTGGAATATAACAGGTGCTTAATAAATAATTGACAATTGTCTAGTAGATTAGTTTTTGTTGTTGTTGTTATGCCCCACCTCCTTCCAACACCTACAGTTAGAAAAGACAATACAATGCTTGTATTTAATATTTTTCTAATTTTACTATTTTTTATGACACAAAGCATCCCGTCTGGTTTAAGAGCATAAAATTGGAAATATAGTAGGAATTAGGGACTATAACTTTCCCTCCAATGCAGGAATTTTCTATATAGCTTCCTTGTTACACTCCTCTGTACTCTTAGATAAGTCACTCAAATACTCTGAGCCTCATTCATAAAATGGGGACAACAATAGTACTCACCTTTATTAGTTAGGAACAGATCTGGATGCCTGTGACAGAAAACCTAAAATAGTGGTAGCTTAAAGAAGATAGCATTTTATTTTTCTCTCTTCCAAATCTAGGAAACAGGCACAGTGGCTTCTATCTTGTTTCTTTGCTATGCAAGGCATCTATTCTCCTGTTTACCTCACAGTCTGATATGGCTGCTTTAGCTCCAGCCATCATGCCTTCCCTGCAGCCAGCAGAAGGGAGAAAGAGGAGGAAGAGAAGGGCACACTCTCTCCCTTCAAGGACACTGTCCATAAGTAGCAAACCATTCTGCTTTTATCTAATTAGCACTAACTTATTTGTATTACTACATCTAGCTGTAGGGGAGGCTAATAAAGGGATGGCCATATGCTTCACTAAAATTCAGAAGTTCTATTATTGAGGAAAATGAGAACAGATTTGGGGGGACAATTAGCAAGTCTCTGTCACCCTACTGATAATTTTATGAGATAAAAGATGAAGATGAAATGAGATAATATGTACACTGTGCTTAAAACATGCCTGACATACAATACATGCTCAATAAGTATTAGCCATTGTTTTTATAATTAAACATTATAGGCAGTCATTCATTCACTCTATTATTTGTTCAAGAGACATTGAATACCTACTATGCTGAACATAGTACCTCTCCTGTTTAAATCTTTCTATCAATGGTGCGGAGAAGACTGCTGTCCAAGATAGCCTGTCCTTTGTGGAACAGCTCTAAAAGTTAGGGAATTATTTTTCAAACTAAGCCAAAGCATGCCTCCCCAGTAATTCATTTGTTTTGGCCCTGATCTTACCTTTTGAAACTATGAAACAAGCCTTTTTCCTCATCTCAGTTCTTCAAATATATGAAAATGGCTAATAAGCCTCACGCTTAGTTTTCTGGCTCTAAACAGGCATTTTGTTAACTCATTTATTTAGTGTATAGTTTGGCAAACTTTTTCTGTGAAGGGCTAGATGGTAAATATTTCTGGCTTTGCAGGTCACATGGTCTCTGTCACAATTTCTCAACTCTACCACCGCACTGTGAAAGTAGCCATGGACATTATATAAATGAATGGCCATGACTGTGTTCCTATAAAATTTTATTTACAAAAACAGATAGAAGGCCAGATTTTGGCCTGGTGCTGTATGTAGTTTGCTAGCCCCCTGATTTAGCCCATGGAAACTTATCAACAAGTTTATTTATGACTGATATTCCCCTACTCTGAAGCTGAAAACTTACTCTGTGACACTCCTGATTCTTCTTATACCTTTCATTTCTTTTTCTTGTCTTACTACAAGATTTGGCTAGGATTTCTAGCTAGGATTGGCTAGGATTTCTAGCACCCCCTGCGTCTCCATAACTTTACTTCCTGGCCAATCATTTCCCTTGACACATTATCTATCCCAATTCATCTCTAGCTTGGAAATGCTACCTTGATAAGTCTTCTCTTGTTCTGCCATATTCTTAACTCACATATTGTTTGACCTCTCCCAGGCTGGCCCTTCTCCAATCTTCCCCACAAAACTATGCACATTAAGAAATGAAGAATCCTTTTTTCCATCCCTTTCTTTTTCAAATCTGTTAGACTCTGATCTTCATTCGGGCTTCAGCTTTTCTTCAGTTAACAGTCTAATGCTAACTATAACTCTAACCAAACCCAACTTCCCTCAAAGACAACCTAGAGGAGATAGGTAGAAAATTAACATTTACTGATGGGCCAGGCACTGCTGACAATTGTAACATGTGTGTTTCATTCCAATGTTATAGACGTGGTAAGGGCAGTTCGAGATTGATCATATAACCAGCTGTGGTCATGCAGCTGAGATTCAGGGAGTCAATCCCAGTTATAGAATAGAAATTCAGATTTGACTGGACCTGAGGAGTGGAGTGTGTGAAGCTGGCAAAAGTGATTCAACACCATGTCACAAATACAACAGAGTTGCTAAACTCTGGTCATCTTCTCTCATCAAGACATTTACAAGGCATAGAATAACAAACATTTGCACTGAACTTTTGGTTTCCAGAACATTTCCTTCACAGTTTTATGGAGTAGGTGATTTTATTTCAATTTTACAGGAGAGGAAATCAAACCACAAAGTGGTTAAAATATTTGCTGGAATTGCCAGGCGCCAGTGTCTTACTGTTTTTCTCTAGGAGAGTCCACAATTGCTGTTCTCGTAAAAGTCAAAGTCCGTACACCTCTTTTCTGGCTAACTCCTTTGTTGTCTTTCATAAAGCTCGGTCGTCATCTTTTCCAGGAAGTACTTCCTGCAGTCACTCCCACCTTGTGCCCACCATCTGATTTAGATGCTCTTCCTCTGTGTTAACCCCGATCATCACCTTTTTTGCACTGTATCTTAACTGATGATGCATTAGCTTGTAAGGAAATCAAGGGCACATCCTTGCCTCATTTAATTTTCTCCTCAATAAATATTTGTCGAATAAAGGAATGACGTGAGTTGGAGCCAAGTCAGTGCTCCAGGGAGTCATTTTCTTGGGATGTTGCTCAGTCCTGGTTACACCTGGAGGCAAAACAGAAACCTCAGCCTCTTCCAGAAATAAAAGGGTATCCTCCCAGGAGCCATCGATCTCTGTAGCCAGGGGATATCAGAAATTCAAACCTGTGGGGTTTTAGACTAGATAGCAAAGAAAGCAGCATAACTATGGAGAAGAGCATAGGTTCTAGAGTCAGGCTTCTTGGATTTGAATCCTGACTTCACCATTTTCCAGCTGTGTGATCTTTGGCAAGTGACTTAGGTTTTCTCTGCTTGGGTTTTTAATCTCTCAAACGTGGATAATGATGGAACTCATCTATATTAGTTACTTATTGCTGTGCAACAAATTATCCCCAAAACTTAATGCCTCAAAACAATAAACATTTATTATCTCACAGTTTCTGTGGGTCAGAAATTTGGAAAGGGCTCAGGTGAGTGCTTCTGGCTCTGGGTCACAGGTGAGGTTACAGTCAAGAAGTCAACTGAGGCTGCCTTCATGTGGAGCCTTGACTGAGGTTGGAGGATCACTTTCCAAGATGGCTCACTCAAGTAGCTGTTGACAGGAGGCTTCAGTTCTTGCCACAGGGAACTCTCCTTATGACATGGTAGCTGATTTCCCCCAGAGAAAGCAAGAGAGGAAGAGCCAGGAAGAAACTCCGATGACTTTTATGAGCTATTCTCAGAAGTCATACACTGTTACTTCCATGATATTGTCTGTGTTAGAAGGACATCACTAAGTACAGCCCACATTCAAGGAAAGGGGAATCAGTCTCCACCTTTTGAAAGGAGGAGTATCACAGAATTTGTGGACATATTTTAAAACCATCACACTATCTGGTAGAGTTGAGTGAGAATTACATGAGATAAGATTTATAAAATGCTTAGAACAGGACTTAAGCAGCACCTACCTTGAATTACCTTCCTCATGGGTTAGAAAGGACGGATGAACTGTCAATCTGAAAGCTTTGGCTTGAAAAATTACATTCCTCTAAAAAATGGAGCAAAGATATTGAAAGCTGGTGCCGTGAGCCATTAAAGTATTTAGTATAGTTCTTGACATGAAAAGTTGTTCATGTTTTGAATTTTTAAAAGCAGGTATAAAACAGCATGCACAGTATGATCTGGTATTTGTGTAATTATATACTTATATCTCTGTATGTTAATACATAGGGAGCATTCTGGAAGGAGGTTCCTCATAGTATTAATCATGGTTATCTCCGGATAGTGGAATTTGTGTTAAGGTAAAAAAAATAGTGTGTGTTTTTCTGCATTGTTCGAATTGTTTTATACTGAGCATATATCTACAAAAATAAGACAGGCATTTTCCGAAGAAAATAAAAAAGAAACCAAGTTGGAAGGAAGACACAAAAGGTGGAAAGGGTTAGGATGTTGTATCAGGACGTTGCTGCTCTGGGTGGGCTGGTTTGTTCCCTGTGATGTATATGATCGATAGAGTGTCCTCTGATCCTTCAGGGTAGTTGTGAAGACCTGCATGTGCTGAGAGCAGGTGAGAGTTTGTGACTGTCCTTGCTTGAGGGGACATATATGTAAGAGAAGAAGGGAAGAGCGGAAAAGGAGGAAGCAAGGAGAAGAGGGACATCTGTGTGGCAAAGAGCAAAGGCAGGGCGAATCTGGTGTTGACAGCAGAGCCTGAATGCCATCAGTTGCCTTGGGAAGAACAGCTTTACCTATAAAGGAACAGTATACTTGTGTTGGGCACCCTATGGGCCCAGAGTGCCTTGAATATCCTTTATAATTGCACTTGCCACATTGGACTGAAATCTGTTCAATTCTCTCTCCTTAATAGACTTGCAAGCAGGTCCTGGCTTTCTAGCCCATTACACAGTTCCCAACAGAGAGCAGGGTTCAATAATTTGGAGAATAAAATAGGCTAAATTATTTTTTAAAATAATGTCTTTTACAAGTTGAAAATGTTTATGTCAGTTGACATTCAACTGAATAATTTATTCAAATGAAACAGAGGGAGTTAAAAATGTGTATACTTTATGGGAAAAAATTAGAAACACTGCCCAAAGATGCTGTTTGAAAGGTTTAAATTTATCATCTGTCTCCCATTTGTTGCATCTGTTCTTTGTTCACCTTTTCCTTTTTTCTGCCTTCTTTTTTATTATTTGAAAAAAAATTTAAGATTCTAATATCTTTACTTACTTCCTATATTTTTTTTTGTTAAAGTGGTTGCACTAGGGCTTACAGTATACATCTTTAGCTTATGACAACCTGACTTTAAGTAATGTTATCCCGATTCATGTAGAAAATAATCTTATAACAATATTTTTCCATTTCCTCTCTCTTGACCTTTGTGCTATTATTGTCATATATTTCACTTCTGCGTTTGTTAGTAACTCCACAATACATTGTTATTATTTTTGCTTTAAATGGTCAGTTATCTTAAGTTATTTAAAAAGTAAGAAAAAGTTGTATTTATCCACATATTTAGCATTTTTCATACTCTTTATTTCTTTTTATAGATTCAGATTTCTATCAGGTATCATTTTCCTTCTGCCTAAAGGACTTCTTTTACCATTTCTTATATGTGAGTTTGCTAGTGATGAATTCTTCCAGCGTTATATGTCTAAAAAGTCCTTATTTCATTTTTGTTTTCGAAAGATTTTTGCTGAGTATAGAAGTCTAAGTAGGCAGTATTTATATATTTATTTATTTTATTTATTTATTTCCCCCCAGTACTTTAAAGGTTTACTCCACTGTCTTCTGGCTTGCATTGTTTCTATGAGAAGCCTGCTATCATCCTTATCTTTGCTCCTCTCTACTTCATGTGTCTTCTTTCTCTAACTTCCTTGGCCTCGTTGAATTCTCAACTGCTTCTCTTTAAATTAGACACACTGTTGGGTTTCATCTGGGTCCCACCTCCCTCCCCGATAGCCTAAAAACTCTCAAGCTGTAAGCTAGGGCATTTATAGAGCTCACCTTATTTGTTTTTTTCTTCTTTCAGGGATCATTGTTCTATGTTGCCTGTTGTTCAATATCTGAAAACCATTATTTCATTATTTTTTTCTGATTTTTTTTCAGTTGTTTAAGGAAGGAAGATAAATCTGGTCTCTGTTACTCCATTCTGGCTGGAAACAGAAGTTCTAAAATATTGAATCAGAAAAATGAAACCAACTTCTGATTGCGAAACTCCTTACTCAAAATGGATTCATATTTTGCTTTAGCTTAGAATTATGAGTTCATTTTTGAAAATCTGTTTAGTGCCACAGTGTTTGACATTATCCCTTTTTCTCACAGGATACATTCGAACTGGATTTTTAATCATTGTAAGCCAGTGATGAATCAGAGGTTACAGAATGCAATGTCGAATAAAAGTCTTCGAAAGAATTGCTTCAAATGACCAAAGAAAGAAAATTGATCTACCACCTTAAAACCTTGATCTAGAAGAGCATACTGCACATGGTAGGAAGTGATAACTGGGGAAATTTATTTGGCTCTTAATGCACCTAAATGAAGGAATTGTCACTTTGTTTCTCAGAGGGCTTGTACGCCTGAGATTATTTTAATAACCCATAGTTCTATTAACATTTTGACATGATCACAAACGGGGAGAAACAGCAATAGCTAAAGCCTGCTCATTGGTCAAGATGACTTCTGAAGAAATGGCAGCTTCTGTTCTCAGACCTGTGACTCAGCGAAAAGTGATATCTGCTCAGTCGGCTGTAGATGAAAGTAATGATAAGGTCTCGGACATCAGTGTTGCAAAGGCTCATCCTGTCAGGCAGAGCAGGGAGACCTCTCATACCATCTCACAACTGACCAAACTTACAGAAGAATCTTCTGGAAGCAACTTGCCCCAGATTCTCTCAGTAGCAAGTGAGAAAATAATGAGTGATGAGAACAGTAATGAAAAGTGCTGGGAGAAAAGCATACCAGACTCTGTGAAAAACCTTAACATTAACTGCAACAACATACTGAAAAACCATCAGTGTGGCCTTCCTCAGAGCCAGTTTTATGAAACGTGTGATTCTACCACAGAGGAAGGCCTGTGTTTGGAAACTGGAATCCCTTCTTCACTGGAAAGAAAGGTGTTCCCTGGAATTCAACTGGAAATAGATGGACCTCCCGCGGGCATTAGTCCACTAGGAACTCAATCAGCCATCATAGAGACGGGCAGGGCACACCCTGACAGCAACATGGCGGTATTTCACTTTCAGTATGAAGTTGACAGAAGAATGTCAGACACTTTCTGTCCCCTATCAGATAACTTGATTTTGGATGATTGTGGAAACTGTGTACTACCTGCTGTTGGTGGGGAACAAAAGAACAATTACATGGCGTATACTTGTAAACTGATGGAATTGGCAAGTAACTGTGACAATAAGAATAGGCAGCTGCAGTATGATCATTGTGACCCCTTGAATGACAAATACTTGTGCTTTGAAGGCTCTTGCCCGAAGACCAATGTAGTATGTTCAAGTGACAGCTTTTGCGGGGAGGATTTTACCGACAGTCCACCTGCCAAGACCTTTCTGAGCCATTTTGAGGACTTCCCTGATAATTGTGAAGATGTAGAAGAAGATTTATTCAAAAGCAAGAAGGAGCGGTCCACTTGGTTAGTGAGGAGATTTTGTAAAAATGACAGGGAAGTAAAGAAATCTGTATATACTGGGACAAGGGCAATTGTGAGAACTCTGCCTTCTGGTCACATTGGGCTGGGGGCTTGGAGTTACGTTGATCGGAAGAGAAACGGTCTCTTACTGCCTTGTGGGAGAGTCATGGAACAGCTGTCAACAGTGCTGACTAGGCAAGATGGGGGCCAGCGTCTGTCAGAAGCCCAGTGGTATCCGGTAAGAGTTAAAGTTTCTTTTGATCAATTCTTTAAAGTTGATTTTTTAAAAATCCAAATCTCCATTGTCTTAATTCATGGGAAATTTTCAGTTCTGGCAAATGATTCTTAGAGGAAGCATTTGTAATTTTTGGAAACTAGTAGACCTAACAGATACTGGAATTGATAGCTATCAAGATTGTGTTAACGCCACAACAATATAAGTAACAAAATACACATACATATGTCATCAGGATAGGAGAAATTAGGGAGAGCCCCAGGTTACTGTACTCAGGATTATAAGATGGAGAGAACTGGCAGTGGGAAAATGGCTCCCTCAAATGATTGTCTAGTTGTGTCCTTTGGAGATACATGCTTCTGTCCTCTTCTACCATGTAGCTCATTGTTTGCTTTTAGGTTGCAAGGCCTAAAGGAACTTAAATCTGTTTTCCTCCGTTTTCTAGCCAATGCTCCCAGTTTCTTCCCTCTTCACCCTTTTTATGCCATAGGGC
This sequence comes from Physeter macrocephalus, assembly GCF_002837175.3. Classification (NCBI taxonomy): domain Eukaryota; kingdom Metazoa; phylum Chordata; class Mammalia; order Artiodactyla; family Physeteridae; genus Physeter; species Physeter macrocephalus. Next base: position 52,076,032 of record NC_041233.1, read on the forward strand.
CTTTTGGCAATTTGGTAAAGTCTTTAAACTGAGAAGAGCACTTTTAAATGCATCAAACGAAGTACAAAGGATCATAAAAGGCACAGATTATGTGGATATACATTTATCAAGATAATTTTGAAATTGTAATATAGCAGAGCACCATAATGGCATAATGCAATAATGGCATCTAGCAATGTGATAACGATCATAATTTCAAAGTAGTGATGAATGTTAGTAGGGAATGGTTTGCCTGGGGCTTTCCCAGTTTTAGCACTGCAAGTCCCATGTTCTGGGAAGTCACTCAGTCTTGGGCAAACCAGGGCAGTTGGTCACCCTAATTAAAAATACTATTTTAGGTCTCTTCCATGACTATAATATATGGAAATATCTGTGGTTTCTGTTGGTGACAAAAATCACAGGTACTGCTAGTATTACTGAAGTTTGTTGCTTACATTCATAATTGAAGGAAATGCTAAATTTCTATTTGAGATGAATAAAAAAATTTTTTTTCATCCAAATTTCTGGGCTCTCTGAGTTCTATCCACAGTTCCCCCTCTTTAAGTTAAGATTCCTGCTTTAGAAATGCACACAATTATCTGCCCACTCTTGGACCTGATCCTTGCATCGGAAGCCAGCACCATGTATCATCTCGGTTTTTCCCTTCTCTGGCTAAATAGCCCTACTTCCTTCAACTGATCTTCATGGAAGAACCCTTTCTATAACTCTTGCATTTCAGTTTTACACAGTTCCTTAAAACCTGGCCCAGTAAATAAAACCTGGTCTAGAACAGCCCTTTTATTGAAATATGACGTATATTTTTATTTTAATCATCATCAACCATGGGAGCTAATGTCTATTGTGCATTTTACATGTGCCAGGCATTGAGCCAAATAACTTACATACTTGATTTCATGCAGTCATCTCAACTACCTTCTGATATGGTCTGATTATTAACCCCATTGTATTGCTAAGAAAACGGAGTCTCAAGGAAATTCTGTACCTTGCCCACAGTCACTTAGCTAGTAAGTGGTATAACTAGGACTGTAATCCAGGCAACTCACACTCTTAGTTTCTCGAGATCAAGAAAGATATAAAATTTAGATTAAGCTTTCAAAGGAGCGAAAGAATTCTGTTCTTTTCACTGTATGTTTATTGAGTAGCCCCACTCACTAATGCTCATAGTGTCTCAGAGTTCTCGTGTTCCACACGGTGGCTCTAACCCTGGTTATGTGTTAGAATCAATGTCCAGGCTCCACCCCAGACCCTCTGAATCAGAATCACTGGGGTAGGGCACAGCATGAATAATTTCTCAAAGTTCCTCTGGTGGTTCTATGATTCTATGGAGTTGAGAACCACTGACCAGGAGCTTAAACTGAGCTCTGCTTTTTGGTCAGGACATTTCGGGAATATTTGCTCTGCCCTAAATTCCCTGACCCGGCTCTGGTTCTCAGGAGTGTCAGGGCTGCCCTGGGAGCCTGCCTGAAAAGTGACAGCTTGCAGGCCCTTCTCTCTGTACATTTGATGGGCATTTCAACCCAGCAAGTGTCAAGGGATTTGGTTTTGAATCTTCATCTGGTTCCTCCTGAAACCTGAGTCAAGAGTTGGTGTCAGCTACCCACGTGCTTCCCAGCTTTTCTGACAGAATTTTGTCCACACAGGAGAAAAAAGCTCATTCCAGGCATGTGTGTCCTGCCTGCACTGTGGTGACTTGTCCAGTGCTGACCATGAAACTGCTGCTGATGGCAACATGTCAACCCGCTTAAAAATGCATTGGTTTTAAAATCCATGTACACTTGAAATTGAACATTAAGAACACAACAGAAATTTAAATACACAAAGTAAATGGAAGTAGATGGCTTGAAACCATTATCAGAGTTCCCCACACACTTATACAGTCATGAGGGTCATGAATCTGAGGTCAATTTCAGAATAATTTTTGGCATGCCTTTATTCATTCCTCCAGTTTCTGGAGCCCTGCCACTTCTTCTGAGAATGTTCACTGGTCCCTAGCTCAGACCTGTCCCTTTCTGTCTGTCAGAGGCCTTGGGATGGGTAATTTCCAAAGAAAAGAACCAAAGAGATGATGTAAATCATCTTTTTCCTGCTTCTTAGTCTCTGGAGGCTGGGAGAGCCTGCCACACCTCCCTCAGAGTAAACCTCAGGAACTTCTCTCTCCTTCTCTCTGTCTGGGCTTCCTGGAGGCTGTGGGCATTTTTATTAACCCTAAAGATGAAGCTGGGGGATGGGCCAGTTGTTCTCCTGTTCATTCGTTTGTTCGTTCTTTTTTTTTTTTTTTTTGTAGTTAATTTACAATGTCGTGTTAGTTTCTGGTGCACAGCAAAGTGATTGTTTTATATATATATATATATAAAATTTTTCATATTCTTTTCCATTAAATATACTGAATATAGTTCCCTGTGCTATACAAGTATGACATTGTTGCTTATTCTCCTGTCCTTTCTTAAGGGTAATTTCTGAAAGGAGAGCCTTTTTTGAACACTCAAACATGGCAGAAATGAATCAATATTTTCTAAAGTATCGTATTGTCTCTGCATCTCATTCTTTAGTTTGAGTCTGGTGGAAATCCTTCTCAAAAGTTGCACAGATGAATTATAGCCCCTTTCCCCCTGCTCCTGTAAATTCCATCCTCCACCTAAAAAAACCGCAGACCCCCAAGGTTATGCTCCTGTTCCTGTTCTTTGATTATTTCACATGTCCATCCTGGCTCTCCAATCAGATTGTAAGCTTATTAAGGTCAAGAAATGGCCCTACCTTTTGTATACTCTCTATAGTGCAAGCACGATGCCAAGTATTAAGAAAACAGGACAATGCCATGCTTAGAATCATGGTCTCTGGAGTCAGTCGCCCTGAATTGAAATTGTGACTTTGACTCCAACACCTACTGGCCATGTGACCTTGGGCAAGTTGTTTAACCTCCTTGTCCCTAATTGCCTTAAAGGTAAACTGGGAATAATGGCTCTTGGGGGATTAAATGAAATGCTACCATAAAGTCCTCTGCACGGTGCCTGGCCCCTCTTCTCACCCCGGGCTGTTATCTTGCGCTTTGTCATGAACTGTCCCCACCTCCTTCTACTCTGTGGTGCCTTCTCACACAGGGATGTTTACCGTGGTATGCATTTGAAGGTGTGTCCTTCCATCTGTGATGTGGTGGCTTGCTTAATCCCTCCCACACGTTTAGAGTATGTGTTATTTGTCCAATTAGTTCCTTTGCCTTACATTAAAAATTTTTTTTCTTGTATGCCTTCGTCAAAATGACCCAATTAATTTATGTTTGCACAGCTGTGCAGGGAAGAATGGATTTGAATGGGAGATATTAATGAGGATTAATGCTTGCTGACTGACTAACCATATTGGTATCCTCCTCCTCCTGCCTGTAAAAAATTAAAACCTACCCCTTATTCAGTTACAACCCCCCTTGCCTGCTTTCGATTTATTGGCTCAACAAGACGGCATGTTTTGGCAAGTGGCTAAAGTCTCCAGGTTAAATGTTGGTTAAAGGTGCTTTTCCTTTAAAAAAAAAATTCTCCCCTTGCCCAAATTTTGGGGAGTTTAAGTATCTAGAGTTATTCTGAATATGAAGTACAAGAGGATCCTGCCTCTGCTGGAATCACTCATGTAACCTAGTTCTGCGTGCACTGAATGATGGAGCATGGAGAATGTGAAGGTGGCAGGGCAGACAGCCCACCAGGTCCTGTTTTATTGCTTCATTTGTTTCCCTGCCTTGATCCACAAGAGGATTTACCGTGAAAGAATATATACAACAAAATAGAAAAAATGAAGTTTTACTTTTTAGAAATCAGACTAGGAAAACTAAATTAAAAACCAGCTTCTACGTCGCTATTCCCTATTCTGCTTTCTGCCTTCTAAAATGTGTCTTTCTCCTTCACATTTTATTCTATTCTCTAGCAGAGAAAATTAAACTTAAGAGGCAGTGAAAAATATTTGCGTGTTTAACATAAATGCCTTTGTCAGCATATATGTCCTGGATTCTTTATTTTCTCTATATGTGTAAAGGGACCAACCGATAATAAATTCATCTTCTAAGTTGTACCTGTTATGGATGATCAAATATCCATTGAGCCCTGCTGTCCAGTGTTGTAATAGATGGCAGTTGAAATAGCAACATGTCTTGTTTTCTTATCTGGAAATTTGGTCTCCCTGCAACTTGGGTACAGTTTGGACCTTGAAATAATTAAAATTTCACAGGGTGCCCAGGTAAGCTGAAAGCCTGTACTTGGGGACATGCCAGGCCTCCTCTTCCATTACTAAGGGTTATGTCGGGGTCATGACATGGGTATAGGACGATGCTGGCCCCTTCCTACTGAGCACAGTGAAAGGGAATCCAGCTCCCGGCCAGCCCCTGTGCAGTTTAGTCACATCTAGTGCATCAGTGGAAAATGTGACGGGCTGTCAATAGGACAGCTTTCCCTTATTAGCTGCATTGGGTCAGTTTAGAATGAATTTACTTCCACATCTCTGTAGTTACACCAGCTCTTTGGCTAGGATTTGGCAACAAAAGAGAAAAAAAAAAAAAAAGGGAGGGCTTCCCTGGTGGCGCAGTGGTTGAGAATCCGCCTGCCGATGCAGGGGACACGGGTTCATGCCCCGGTCCGGGAAGATCCCACATGCCGCGGAGCGGCTGGGCCCGTGAG
>NC_041233.1:52080801-52107597 GCF_002837175.3 Physeter macrocephalus
GCGGAGCGGCTGGGCCCGTGAGCCATGGCCGCTGAGCCTGCGCGTCCGAAGCCTGTGCTCCGCAACTGGAGAGACCACAACAGTGACAGGCCCGCGTACCACACACACACACACAAAAAAGGAATGAGAAACACTGACCCTGGGCCGTAGTTTAAGGTAAATGTATTCATGGCCACTGTTACTCTTTTTTTTTTTTTAAGTTTTGCTATGAACTGTTATTCTTATGTTAGCTTTAGGACACAATCAGATTAGGCTTTTTTTCTTTTTTTTCCTTTTCCCCAGATGTCCTGCATAATGAGAATTAGCAGCTGGAGAGGCCTGCCCCATCCCTGGAAATGGGCTGTGGTTAAAATGTGGCCTGAAAAGAATTAGAACCCGTGGGCAAAGATTAAGAGCATCAGATGGAGGCCTGATCTAACCCACACTGTGCATTTTTTACACAGGAGGAACTCAGGCTGCCCATAGAATGACTTCCCCATAGTCATGAGTGATGAAGTGGCCCTCTTCCCCCACCCACCCCCCGCCCCTCCCCTCCTCCCCTGGGTGCTGACTCAAGTACAGCAGTCCCCTTAGGGCTTATAGGCCTCCTGGAGTGATGCGGATTCAACACTCAAGGATTGAAGCATTTTTGGCAATGGGGGGAGGGGGCGGTGACCATCCCCTGACCCTCCATGACTAGACTAACTCATGGCTCAGGCAGGATCTTCCCTGAAGAAGTCTTCTCAGACAATGGTGCTAGGGTCATTTTCTGACCCTGAAGAGCCCCATCCAGTAGTTTTTTGTTGTAGCAGCGGGCCTGGATGCATTCAGAGCCTGAGATTAAACAAGGGTCTTAACAGAGCTCAGTTATCCAAATCCCTAACCCCAAACTCAGCCCTTGAACCCCAATCCCTTCCCTCTCATTTAGGCCATCACCCCTCAAACCCTCAGAAAGAACTCAGCAGAAAACCACCTCTGCCTTCAGCAACACAGAGACACAGTGATCTTCAAGGAGAGCCCATACGTTGAAACCCAATAGACCTCCTTGGAGGGAAGGAGAAATGCTTTGATTTTTTTTTTTTCTTTTTAAAATGGCTTGGGCTTCCCTGGTGGCGCAGTGGTTGAGGGTCCGCCTGCCGATGCAGGTACCACGGGTTTGTGTCCCGGTCCGGGAAGATCCCACATGCCGCGGAGCGGCTGGGCCCGTGAGCCATGGCCGCTGAGCCTGCGTGTCCGGAGCCTGTGCCCCGCAACGGGAGAGACCACAGCAGTGAGAGGCCCGCATACCGAAAAAAAAAGAAATGGCTTTATTGAGATACAATTCACATAGCATACAGTTTACCTATTTAAAGTATATAATCCAGTGGTTTGGGGGTATATTCACATATGTATGCAACCATCTCCACAATTTTAGAACATTTTTATCACCTCAAAAAAAACCCCGTACCCTTTAGCTATCACCCTCCATTCTCTCCACCCCTTCCCCCCTCCACCAGCCCTAAGCATCCACTAATCTACTTTCCATGTCTATAGATTTCCCTATTCTGGACTTTCATATGAATGGACTCATATAGTTTGTAGTCTTTTGTGACTGGCTTCTTTCACTGAGCATAATATTTTCAGGGTTCAAAGTTCATCTATATTATAGCATGTATCAGTACTATGTGACTTTTTTCTGCTGAATAATATTCCATTGTATGAATATACCACATTTTCTTTATCCATTCATCAGTTGTTGGACATTGGTTTTTTTTTCCTGCTTTTTGGCTGTGAACTTTCGTGTACAGGTTTTCGTGTAGACATATGTTTTCTTGAGTATATACCTAGGAGTGGAATTGCTGGGTCATATAATTGTGCTTAGCTTTTTGAGGAACTGCCAGACCTTTTTCCAAAGCAGCTGCAGCTTTTTACATTCCCACCAGCAATGTGCTAGCATTCTAATTCCTCCACATTCTGACCAACATTTCTTAGTGTCCATCTTTTTGCTTATAGCCATCCTAGTAGGTATGAAGTGATATCTCATTGTAGTTTTGATTTGCATTTTCCTGATGGCTAGTGATGTTGAACATCTTTTCATGTGCTTGTTGACTATGTATGCATCTTTGGAGAAATGCCTATTCAAATCCTGTGCCCATTAAAAAAATTTTTTTTTAATTATTGAATTCTTTTATGTATTTTGGATATAAGTCCATTATCGGATTGTGATTTGCAATATATAGCTAGATATATGTATAGGTATGGATATAATGAATGAAAGTCAAGAGGACAGCAAAGAAGGCTTCCAATTTTAATGCACAGTGAATCTTGTTAAACCTTTCCTTTGGATATTGATCTCATTCTTAGTCTTTCTTACACTACCCCACCAGCAACAACTTTCAAGTAAAACTTTCTATCTTCCTTCTCCCCACAATTCTCTCCAAACTCCAGTCTGCATAGTTTCTCCTTCCTCTTCTGCCCAAGCTTTTTATCATGAATATAGGTCATTTTTCTAATTATCCAAATTCTGCTCCCCAGAGCAGTGGCTGGGAACCAGATTGTCTCCTGCAAACTTGTGCATCACAAGGAAGGCATCTGAGGCAGTGATGGTTGAGGAGGATGTCACCACTTCATAGTAACGTGCTCCATCATGCACAGGTGCAGCAGGGCCAGGCCTGGGCTGAGACAAGCAGGTGCCTAGGGTGCAAAATTTAAGGAGGCAGGGTCTTGCCAGTGCCAACTCTGTACTTATTAGTGAGTGCCTCCTTAAATTTTGAGCCCTAGGCAGCTTACTTGTCTCACCCTAGTTCCAGCCCTGGGTATGAGGGTCTAAGAGTATCTTTGGTTTAGAAATGCATATTATCTTCCTAGTTCAGGAATGGCCTTGACTAAACACCCATATACCTTAATACAGATATCCTTAAAATATGAGTTAAGAATGGTTCCTCATTTTTAAGGGGTTCAAAAAAATCACAATAATAATATTTCATAACATGTGAAAGTTATAAGAAATTCAAATTTTACTCTTCACCAATGAAACTTATTGGAACACCGTCACACCTGTTCCTTTATGTGTTGTTTACAGCTGATTTCTCCCTGTAACAGCAGAGTTGAGTAGCTGCAATCCAGACTGTATGGCCTGCAAAGACTAAAATATTTATTATCTGGTCCTCTACAGCAAGTTTGCCTTCCCCTGGCTTAGTTTGGCTTCCCCTTTCTACCTGGCTAATTCCTACCCATCCTTCCTTCCTGAGCTTAGATTTCACATTCTCTCCATGGTCTTTACTACCAGTCCCCTCCCGCTACCACTGATCCCAGTACAGAGTTTCTCTGACAGTCAGTACTCAATACGTATTTCTTGAATGACTCCCTGAATTATAAATGAATAAAGGCAGTTTCTACCCACTTATGGTGTCTTCTCTCCTTCCCCAGACCCAGTGCAAGCTTGTTAGCTATCCTTCCCCTGACCCTCAGAGCTTGGAACCAGTTCCTTAGTGCAGTGCCTAGGGCAGAATCAATTTTCCATTGATATTCAAAAGGATCTTTTTCAGTCCTGTGAACCCACAGATCCATGCTTGTCACCGCCACAGATTTTGCCAAAAAGACAAAGACGGGACATGTTTGGACCTCCTTGTTCCTGGCCCACCATTTCAACTGGCTGTAAAGACCCTTGAGAAAGTTTCCAAATGTTTTGTGTTCATAAGGGAACACCTGATTCTGCTGTTATCTGCAATGGGCCAGGGAGGAAAGAAAGCCCCCTCCTGTCAAGACCCAGGAGCTCTGTCCCTGCCCTTCAGAACCCCCAGTCCGTACAGGCAGATTTCCGTCATGGGCCAGAGGGGATCTAGCTTCTGTTTCTCAGTCATGGTCAGGGATGAGGTTGGTGGTAAAGAGATGGGGACAGCATGCCATGTTTGTTAGTTGAGGAGATCATTGTTGGAGTTTGGGAGGTGTTCGGCCAGTTCCTTCAAACCATCTGACCCCTTAATACTCTCAATAATAGACCTGAGGTAGCACCTTCCCACCCCCCAAAAAAGACCTAAGTACCAGTTCCAGCTCTACTATCAACTGGTTGTGTAACCTTAAACAAGTCACTTTAGGACCTGGGATTTTAATTCCTTTGGGTATAAAGGAAATTGAGGGCAGGCATGGACTCATTGCCTACTTCGTGTCAGACACTGTGTATATGATTTGCATATATTAACTTAATGTTTCCTGTTAAAAACCCCAGCAGGCTATGACTTGCTGAGTTAAGTCCCAGCCATGGATTTTGAGATGAGTGAGTGTTCTGCCTCACCCAGCAGTACCTCCTGTAGGTTTGATTTGGAGAGAAACTTGTCACTCTAACACTTGGAGTAATGGCAGGACAGAGGAGAGATGCTCCTTCATCACTGGCTACGCTCTGAAATGCCTGGAGCAGTACATCAGCAAGCACTTAGTGGGCTCTCACAGGGTGCCAGGCCCGGGGCTTTCCAGATATCTTTGCTCTTTTCCCTCCTTTCATGCTCACAGCAACTGTCTACGAGACTGATATTATGAACATCCTCATTTCATGCTCATGATAAGTAACGGGACCAAGCTCACACAGTGTCAGGACTTGAACCCAGGTCTGCCTACCTCCATAACCCACGCTCATAACAGCTCCTCAGAAGTTTCTCTGGAAGATTCTGATGTAACTCACCCCGGTAACTTGGCAGAGGTTCTGCTGTCTTATTAAATGTGCAAATGTTGAGCTGGATGAATCCTTGAGCTGTTTCTTTCTTCAAATGTGAGTTGGGTGCGACCTTTGGATGAAATGGGATACGTGGGGAACAATACCAATTCTTAATGTGAGGGGCATGTTGGCTATTGAAATGGCTAAGATTTATTTTTTATGACTCAGCCTGCAAGGGGGAAGAAACCAAGCCCGAAGGTTTGAATTTTTTACTGAATTGCTGTAATTTAGAAGGACATTTTAAAAGTTTTATAAGTAAGTAAGCAAGAACAAAGTCCAAAGCAAACTGCACACATCTGACTCAGAATCTATAGCTTATTCATGATCACACTGAAATAACCAAAACTAGCGGGAACATAATTCAGTATTTTTCCATTTTAATTTCAAGTTTTCTCTGACCCTTCAAAGATTCTGAGCAACTGACCTGAGTATGAAAAACATTACTCAGTAACATTTTTTTCCATAATCACACCATTAAAATGAAGTTTTCACCTACTTCACAAGGTTGTGGGGCTGGAGAAAAAAAATGAGTTGGTTGTGTATTCAAGTGCTTGGCCAACGTTATGAAATCTCCCCCCAGTTACAACTTTTCTTACTCCATGCTCTGAGGATTCAGAGTGAGGTACCTGGAGAAAAAGGGACTCAAAAACTACTGCAGACGCAGCAAAACAAAACCAGAATCAGCTGTATCCTTTCAGAAATGCCGCAAGCATAGAGTGAAACCTGCTTGCCGAAATCTGACCTTTGGTTTCTCTTTCATGGTGCCAGCCTAGTTTTAATAATGTCATCTTCAACTTGAGACTGGGTTAACTTTTATCACCGACACCTAGTTGGTCTTATCCCTATGTTTGGATAGAATAAGGAATCAATTTTTTCAGTAGACCATGCTGAGTAGCCTAGCTTCAGAAAGATTTAGCACCAAATTATAAATGGTGAAATTTTAATAGTGAGTGTGGATGTGTCTCGAGAGCCAGCATGTAGGAGTTTGGCAGTGGGAAAGCCACATGACTTCAGTTTTTCCAGATTGTGTACCCTTCCATCAAATAGTAATTTCTTAGCCTTGAAAGACTCTTCCAGAACAAGGGGAAAGTTCATTTGAGTTCTAAACCTGTGAATCCAAAACTTGTTTGGTAGCAAATGCATTATTTTTCACTTCAGTTAGGCCATGAAAATGGTCTCAGGCCCTGGATGGACCAGCCAGTTCTTCTTTTGATGGCCACAAACCAAATATGGGCACCGTGATGATGGTGTGACTGGCATGACTGATATTTTGTGAGGGTAATGCCATTATTGTGGCAACCATATTTTCCAAATAAAAAGCTGGGAACTTTTTATCGAGAGGAGAGAAGGGCAGAATATTTGAAATTGAGACTGACCCAGGAAATCCAGAATGATTAGACTTGGTAGTTATGGATCACAGTTTAAAGGAAAAGCATTGTGAGTGAACTAGTGCAAATGTAATTTGTTCCTAGAAAAATCAGGAGCCTCAAAATGAATGACTTGATAATGGCAGCAAAGAATTGTCCACATGTAAAGATAACACATTAGAAACCCAGAATGGGGATCCAGCAAGTATTTTTCGCAAAGTTTTTGTTTTTCTGTATTTTGGCAAGTATTTGGTAGCTACCATGGTTTGGAAGTGTGAGATAATTAAATAGATTATTTTAAACACAGGGCATGTGCAGCTAAATAAGGGTTTTCTCTTTCTAAGGAATCATCTCAAAAGGCTCTCTGTTTTCCATTCATGCTGCCATTATGCAAAATGTCTTAATCCTTTGAGCTTGGATTGAAATTTTCAAAACAGTCCATTCAAGCATCCTGGTTAATGGTGGTTTGGGTCAGTATTGATGTGTAACTACGAAAGATAGGATTGGTTTTATTGAGGGTCTTATAAACTGACCAGAGGTGAAACGAGGTGTCTGGCAATGTTTTGAGCAAAGGTAAAATTACAAGTCCTGCATATAAAACAACTTCAATGCAAACTTGGCCATTGCTTCACAGTCTGGCTCACTGCTTCCCTTCAGCATTGATGGATAGTTCAGAGGCGCCCACAAACCCATAGCGCACCTTTGGTTTGGACTCAGCCTTATGAGCGCAAAGCTCACGCCAGAGGGCAGATTGAAATTTGGCCCCATCTTCTTCATCCCTCTTGGCCAGGTGCCCTTATACAGGGTGCAACACTCTCAACCGTATGTGATGATCCTGGGTAGTACCATGTGGAAGAGAATCAGAAGAGCTACTGAAGCCCAAAGCTACAATTGTTTTTTCTCTTAGAGTCATACATTATGTGCTCAGCCTGGTGCAATCTGTTGAGTTTCAATGGTCTGAAATAGAAACAAATTAAATTGGTCCAGCGTGAATGCTTTTCTAGGTATATAGGAATATATATATATATATATATAATATATATATAAATATATATATTTTTCTAGGAATATAAAATAAGTATTTGGTAACTTTATGAACTGCACAATTCTTAAGCTGGAAGGCCCATCTTTTATAACTTTATTCAGCTCCTCATTTTGTAGATAAAGTAGACAAGCCACATAGATAGGTGAAGCTATTTGACCAGGTTCACATAGCTAGTGGTGGAAGACACAGAACTAGAAACTGGATCTCTAAAGACTCTTGTCTTCTCATCTCTAAAATAGGATAAAAATGTGTGAAACAGCCTGTCACATAGTGGGTGGTCTGTTAATTTCAGCTGATTCTGAACCTAATGTCTTTAGGGTTCCTGGGATACATAGATTCCTGGTACAGCACCTGGCCTGGGAGAGTTTATGGTGGAATGGTAGAGGCCAATATGTCCATGCTATCTTTCATTTATTCCACCATTTTCCCAGATTGTAAACAACTTTGGTTGGTGCATAGTTTATCAGGTTTTCCTGGTCTATTCCAGGTTTCACGGCTTATCCTGTCTTCATTTCTTTAAGAAACTGGCTTATCTTGTTGCAATAACATTGTCAGTTCTTTAAGTACTCAGAGATGCCCTTTTAGTTTGAATGTAGCCAAGTTTTGTGAGTTCATTTCTCCCCTTAGTTCAGTTCTTTCCATCCTTCACTTGGCAGGTAGCTCTCTCTGGTTAATGACTGTAAGTTCTTCAAAGCATCCAGAACAGCCGTGGGATCCCTCCCAGTCTCTCAGGAGGATATTTCCCCCTTGTTCTTTTTCTCTTATTTATGGGAAGCAGCGCCAAATGTGAGACACTGAGCCAGTGTCAGAGGGGCCAGACCTGGCCCAGGAAGAGCTAGTATGGCCTGAGCTGCAAGGAATCCAGCCAGGAATCCCAGACTCATAAAGTGTTAGCCCTGGAAGGGCCGTGGAGACCATCAAGTCCAACCCTTCATTTTACAGAAAAGGAAACTGAGGCTCAAAGAGAGGCAGAGGCCTTGCCCAGGTCTGGTCAGTCATCGATTTCAGAGCCAGGCTCTCAAGCCAACTCTTCTCCCCTGTGCCAGAAGCCAAACACTATTTCTGACCCATAGGTGTGGGGCTGAATTGATTGTATTATGTCAGTTAAGTTACTGAAGGCTTAAGGCTCCACAGTGGTTAAGTGAGCTCAGGAGCTAGAGTGCCTGGGTTAAAATTCTGACTCTATACTTACTAGCTCTGTGACCTAATGAAAGTTACTTAACCTCTCTGTGCCTCTGTTCCCTCATCTCTAAAGTGGGGATAGTAGTTTGACCTACTTCTTTGGGTTGTAAAAATTAATAAGTCGCTATATGTTAAATGATAACATATGTTAATGATAATGTTCTTAATTTTAAAGTATTTAGACAGTACCTGGCACTATTGTTGTTGTTTCTCAGGCCTCAATTTTTAACCAAAACTCTGTGATATCTCCCCATAAATAGAGATTTTTCTCTAGGGACCCTGACGAAATAACTCTAAATTGTGGGGTATAGTGTCTGCCGTAAGAGTGGGAGGAAGATTTGTATAGCCTGAGAAGACTTCCTGGAGGAAGTGGGATATCTGCTGAGTCCTGCTAGGTGTTGGGATTGCTCCTCTTCCAGCAGTGAGAAAGCAAAATATTCCATCACAAGAAGACTGACCACCTTTCTCACTTGCAGGAGTCCATGTGACTTATTCCAAATATAACATTGATTTCAGAGGCCTTCTGCCATTTTGCCTTAGTGACTTTTCCCCCAAAGACATTACTTCACCTAAAACTTAAAGTGATGTAAAATTAGCTTCTATACTTTGCAAAAAGTTTTTGACAACATCTGTTGATGTGAGGAGGCAGAGGACCAGTTCGTTTATGTGTTTGTTTTTGTAGTTGGCCATTTTCAATAATGAAATAAGAGTCATAAACTTATCAGCTGACTAGATGATGGTTAGCATTTTTTAGCAATGAAGAATTTTTTAACTGAGGTATGTGCATTGGGTTTTTTATACATAATGGTATTGCACAGTTAATAAACTACAGTATAGTGTAAATGTTGAAATCATTTGGACAAATATCGTATAACTTTTTTAAAAAATTTATTTATTTTATTTATTTATTTTTGGTTGCATTGGGTCTTCGTTGCTGTGCACGGGCTTTCTCTAGTTGCGGCGAGTGGGGGCTACTCTTCGTTGTGGTGCACAGGCTTCTCATTGTGGTGGCTTCTCTTGCCATGGAGCACAGGCTCTAGGCACATGGGCTTCAGTAGTTGTAGCACGCAGGCTCAGTAGTTGTGGCTCGCGAGCTCTAGAGCGCAGGCTCAGTAGCTGTGGCACATGGGCTTAGTTGCTCCGCAGCATGTGGGATCTTCCTGGACCAGGGCTCGAACCCGTGTTCCCTGCATTGGCAGGTGGATTCTTAACCACTGAGCCTCCAGGAAAGCCCAATACCGTATAATTTTTATATGCACTGGGAAACCAAGAAATTTGTGCAACTCGCTTTATTGTGATATTCACTTTATTGCAGCGGTCTGGAATCATATCTGCAATATCTTCAAGGTATGCCTGTATTGTGTTGGCTGTTAAAGGCCCTTTGCCTTTCCATATATACTTTAGAATCAGTTTCCTGTGTTCTACAAAATAGCTTACTGGGATTTTGATTGGGATTGCCTTGAATCTACAGATCAGGTTGGAAGAACTGACATCTTAACAGTGTTGTCTCCTTGTCCATGAACATGGAATATATCTCCATTTATTTAGATCTTCTTTGATTTTTTGTTGGCGTTTTGTAGTCTTCCACATATAGGTCCTGTATATATTTTATACTTATAGCTAAGTATTTAATTTTTGAGGTATATTGTAAATGGTATTTTTTAAAATTTCAAATTCCAACTGTTCCTTGCTCATATATAGGAAGCATTTGACTTTTGTATATTAACCCTGTATCCTGCATCCTTTCCATTACACTCACTTTTCCTTATTGGGGGGTCAGTTTTGGGGGATTTTCTACCTTGAAAATCATGTCATCACAAATAAAGGCATTTTTATTTTTTCCTTTCAAAAAAAATAATAAATAAAAAAATAAATTTATCAGCCGAAAGTAAAGCTAGGGCCTTGAAATACTCTATATCCCCTCTTTTGGCCCTCTCATACCTCTGCCTATCCCCTTTCCCCCCAACCCAAGTACTATCATCTGTATATTAACCCTGTATCCTGCATCCTTTTCCATTACCTCACTTTTCCTTATTGGGGGGGTCAGTTTTGGGGGATTTTCTACCTTGAAAATCATGTCATCACAAATAAAGGCATTTTTATTTTTTCCTTTCAAAAAAAATAATAAATAAAAAAATAAATTTATCAGCCGAAAGTAAAGCTAGGGCCTTGAAATACTCTATATCCCCTCTTTTGGCCCTCTCATACCTCTGCCTATCCCCTTTCCCCCCAACCCAAGTACTATCATCCTCAATCCTTTCCATTATTCCCTTACTTTTCTTTTTATACAATGTTGTTGCATCTACATGTATTCTTAAGAACTATACATTTTTACTAAATGCCACTAAATTGTATACTTTAAAATGGTTAGTTAATTGTATGTTATGTGAATTTCACCTTGATCAAAAAGCTATGCATTTTAAATTTCCTTTGTTTTGAACTTTACATGCCTGTGTGTAATCTTTTGAGACTTTTTAAAAACAATGTTATATTTCTCAGTTGCATTTATACTGTTCTATGTTGCTGTAGTTCATTTGCTTTGATTGATGTAAATATTCCTCTGAATATATCATAGTTAACTCATGCATTCTCCAGTTGATGGACATTTAAATTGTTTCCATGTTTTTTACTATTTTAAACTGAACTTCTGTGACCATTTTCGTATATGTTGCTTGTTTTCATGTCCAAAATGTTCTCCTGGATATACAGTTGACCCTTAAACAACAGGGGCTTGAACTGCACAGGGCCACTTATGTGCGGATTTTGTCAATAAATACATACTATGTTACTACACATCTTCGGGTTGGTTGAATCCAAAGATGCAAAACCTTGGATGTGTCACACACAGATTTTCAACTGCACAGGGTTGGGGCGGGGTGCAGTTCAGCGTCCCTGACCACCCTGTTGTTCAAGGGTCAACTGTATACCTAGGAGTAGAATTGCTAGAACATAGGGTATGTGAATATTTAATTTGGAAGATAGTGGCTGTTTTCTAAAGTGTCTATACCAGTTTAGACTTCACACCCACCCCAGTGATGTGTAAAAAATTCTCTGAATCTGTATCCTTTCTAATACTTGATATTTTTCAACTTGTTGTTTTTGCCAATCAAGCAGGTTTAAAAGTATTTCTCTATGGTTAATTTTGCATTTTTCTGATCACTAATGATGCTAGCCATATCTTCATATTGTCATTGTGTTTCATTTTCTGTGAAAAGCCTCCCATCTTTTGCCCATTTTCTATTGATTCGCTTGTGCTTCTGATTGATTTATAGTAGCTCTTTATATATTCCTGGTATTATCCCTTTTTGTTTGTGTGTATTATTAATATTTCTCCCCACTTTTATTTATTTATTTATTTATTTATTTATTTATTTATTTATATTTTTTTGCGGTACCCGGGGCTGTCACTGCTGTGGCCTCTCCCGTTGCGGAGCACAGGCTCCGGACGCGCAGGCTCAGCGGCCATGGCCCACGGGCCCAGCCGCTCCGCGGCATTTAATATTTCTCCCCACTTTTATTTATTTATTTATTTATTTATTTATTTATATTTTTTTGCAGTACCCGGGGCTGTCACTGCTGTGGCCTCTCCCGTTGCGGAGCACAGGCTCCGGACGCGCAGGCTCAGCGGCCATGGCCCACGGGCCCAGCCGCTCCGCGGCATGTGGGATCTTCCCGGACCACGGCACAAACCCGTGCCGCCTGCATTAGCAGGCGGACTCTCAACCACTGCGCCACCAGGGAAGCCCTCCCCCAACTTTTAAATTGTCTTTTCTTCTTTGTAATATTTCCTTTGAAAAACAAAATTCTTAATTTTCATAGTAAAATTTAGTAAAGTTTTATTTTATAGTCAGTGCTTTTTTTAAAGAAATTTTTCTCTACCTGAAGTCTAAAAAATTCACTTGTATTTTCTACTAATAGTTATAAAGTTTTATTGTTGACATTTGATTCCCTAATCCATTTAAATCCTTGATTTTGTATATGGTGTGAGGCAGGGATCCCATTTTAATCTATTTCCATACAGGTATCCATTTTCCAGCTCTAATCTGACATGCCACCCCTGTCATATACCAAAATTCCACATATGCATTGGTCTTCTCTGAGCCCTCTAATATAATTCATTGGCTAATTCATCCATCACTGTGCCAATAATATTAGGAAATCCTAACAACTTCTTTTCAGAAGTGTCCTTACTATTCTTGGTCCTTTGCTCTTTATTATTATTGTTATTATTATTATGAAGTATAACATACCTACAGAGAAATATACAAACCATACAAAGTGTACAACTCACTGTATTTCACAAAGTGAATACAGTGATGTAACCAGCACCAAAATCAACAAATGGATCATTAGCACCCCAGAAGCTTACCTTGTATCCTCTTCCAGTCTCTCTCTTTTTGCCTCCTCCCAAAGTAATCAATCCTGTTTTCTGACACCATTTGGCCTATTTTTTAACTTTATGTAAATGAACTCATAGTAGGTACTATTTTGTAGGTCTTCTTTTACCCAACATTTTATCTGTAGGACTTCTTCATGTTGTTTCATATAGTTGTAGTCTGTGCATTTTCATTGCAACTTGCTACATAGTCCATTCCATTTCAGGAATATCCTACTCTTCATCCATTCCACTGAGTTGTTCTCAGTTTGAAGCTATTATGAATAGTGCTGTTCTGTTCCCTACTATCCTCTAAAGCCTTTGCCTGATCTGGTTCTCTCTTCCTGTCATGTCCCCCTTACTTCACTACTTAAGATTCTGGCCATTTTATAAAACCTCGTTAAGTACATCCCATCCCTTTTGTGAACCTTTCTTAGGCTACCACAATATACCAAGTTACACTGTCAGGGCTTCAAAACTTAATAGCCTGTGAGTTGAACCCTAATTGCAATACTCAGAAGATTTTTGCCAAAAAAGTTTTACAAAATAATTATCACCTAGCAAATATGTACTAATAGGGTATAACTACTTGCCATGAAGAAATCTGAGAAGTTTTTCCTAAACATGTAAACACAGAGTCATATGCAAGGAAAGGAGGGAGTAAGAGGTGTCCAAGAGTTTGTGTAAGTCAAAGAAATGTTTGGGATAACCAACTTCCATTTCATTCTTCTTTAGGAGAAAGTGTAGGCCAGGTTCATAGTATGATGTGATGGAGAAAATGATCAATGTTGTTAATGACATATGTGCTTTTGCTCTTAACTATTGCCAGTTTGTGGGATGGGATACTTGGAAGAAGTTGAAACAGAGTATTAACATTTAGTTTATTTTAATGCCGTCAGATGGCTAGGCAATGGAAACTTGTTGAAAAGATCTCCTCAACTACTTTTTCAGATTAAGGATGGTTGGGGACCAAAAGGCTCTGTGAATTAGTGAATGGTTTGAAATGCATCATTTTCTTGCTAATGGGACAAGACATCTGAATATACTGAATTAAAAGATGCTAAGGTAAAAGCAAAATCCAAACCAAACAAATAAAAGTAAGCATAATGTGGATTTGCTCAAAAGTAAAGATATTCAAAGTCAAATTGGACATAGCATTTGAACATTTATTGATTCATTCATTCATTCAGCAATTATTTATTGAGCTACTACTACTATGTGCCAGGTTCTATTAATGAACTAGAGAAACAATGAACAAAACAGAAATGCCCCTGCCCTTTTGAAGTGTATTAGTTGGGATATAGGTTCTTTTTGTCTTTAACAGTGACCAAAAATTAAAATGGCTTAAATAAGATAGAAGGGGCTTCCCTGGTGGTGCAGTGGAATCCGCCTGCCAATGCAGGGGACATGGGTTCGAGCCCTGGTCCAGGAAGATCCCACGTGCTGCGGAGCAACTAAGCCCGTGCGCCACAACTACTGATCCTGCACTCTAGAGCCCACGAGCCACAACTACTGAGCCTGTGGGCTGCAACTACTGAAGCCTGCATGCCTAGAGCCCGTGCTCTGCAACAAGAGAAGCCACCACAATGAGAAGCCTGCGCACTGCAACAAAGAGTAGCCCCCGCTCACCTCAACTAGAGAAAGCGCGTGCACAGCAACGAAGGCCCAATGCAGCCAAAAATAAATAAATAAAATAAATAGATTTTTTTAAAGTTATATAAATAAGATAGAAGTGTTTCTTTGTCACTTAAGAGTGGTCTGTGGTTATTTTAAAATTCTGCCCTACCACATCATTCTGGGACCCAGGCTCCATCTGGTATATTTCCCTCATTCACAGGGTCCAAGATGGCTCAACATTTCATCCATGTTCTCAACAGTAGGAAGAAGAAAAGCAGGAAGAAATGGCATGCCCACTCTTTTTAAAGGACTGTATTGTCCAGAGATTGTCCACATCACTTTCCAAAATATTCCATTGGCCAGAATTTTGTTACATGGACACTACCTAGCTCAGAGGGAAGCTGGGAAATACAGTCTTGATTCTGGAAGATCATATACTCAGATAAATTCAAGGGCTCTGAGTCCAGCAGAGAATGGATAATGAAGGACCATCAATAGTCTCTGTTATGTTCTAGTAGAGGGGAAAATACCATAGGCAAAACACAAATAAATAGATATTATATAGTCAGATGGTGATATGTGACAAAGCAGGATACATAAATGGAGGATAAAGGGAAAAGAGATGCTATTTTAATAAGAGAGATGAGATAAGAATTCTCTGATTAGGTGATATTTTATCAGGAGGCATATGGGGAATGTATAACTCCACCATTTATACCTGTTCTTAAGCTCATGGACCTGCAGAGCTACTTAGAAGAAATTGAAATCGTAATTGCAGAAGAGATTCACAGCCTTTCATGAGTAAGAATGTGCTTTAAGATTTTGCCAGTTGCGTTGGTGTATCTGGGTGATCAAACACCTGCTTCACCATTGTTAGCTCATTTTAAGAGAAACTGATCCATCTGAAAAGAAACTATACTCATCAAAAGGATACATCATTCCTTACATTTTGGAGATAAGCATACACATCCCAGAACTAGCCCTGGTCAAACACAGGGCAATGTTGGAGACCCATGGGCATTATGAAAGTACACTGTTTATCATAAGAGCACTATTAGTCAAACTTAAAATCACCGTTAGTAAAATAAACCTGGATTCAGAATTGAAATGTGCTGGGACTGAATACAGTCCTTAAGAATACAGTCCATAATGCTTGAGGATAGTTAAGCATCTATATTCTTGTTACTGAAACTCAGGTCCGGCTGCTTGCCACTCAGAGACCAATAGCTGAGAGGCAAATATTGGTAGAGAGGAAAGTTGGCTTTATTCTGGAGGCTGGCAACCAGGGGAGAGGGTGGACTCATGTCCAAAGACCAACTCTCACCTGCTGATCAGTAGGAAAGAACTTGCTTCAGGGGTGTGTAGGTAGAGGGAGGGGGCTATGTGGAGAACAGCACAGTCAGCTCTGACAGTTGTCTTGAAATTAGTCAGTGGTCTGATCAGTGTCATCTTGATTGTTTAAGTACAGTTAATTTTCAGTCCCAGGGTCAGTTTGTTCTCATTTCTTTGAGGCCAGTTCCCAGAATTGTGGCAGCTTATGTCATGGGTACAGTCTGGTCATCATGTAGTCAACTTCATCCACCTGGTGGGGATTTCAGTATCTACAAGACAGTGCAAAGGATATGGCTCAGAATATTATCTCTAGCTTTTGAGGAGAACTTTAAAGGTCTTTGACTTTGTTTATTGACTAAACTATTATTATTTGATCTTGTTTGACTGCTTTCCTTTGCTTTTGCATTTTCTCACTTCCCTGATTAAATTTATTCTTTAACTAAAGTTTTTCTACAGACAAAAGGCAGGTGGAGGACATGGGTAGGGGGGTTTGTCCTGAGAAGACCCCTTAGGGTCTCGCTCCATTTCATTCTCATCAACATGATTAAAAGTGAACAGTGACAAGCAAACCATCTATAGACCTATGGGTAGACTTTTGGTCATCTGACGTACTTCTTGGATGCCTTTGTATTTTTATATATTATCTCCCTTACTAGGCTTTAAATTAAAAAAAAAAAACAAAAGCAATACACCTTCCTTGAAAGAAAAAAATTGTGTATAAAAATTTACAAGTAATTGATTCTTCCTTGCCTAATCTCCCACCCCTGTGCCAACCCCAAGTTAACAGTTTGCTGGTTCTGGTTCCTGATCTTTTCCTATGAATTCTAATAGGTTTTAAGCTTCTGGAGGCCATGGCTTTCTTATTGAACTTTGTAACTCTTTCTACCTAGAAAAACACTTTGCATAAGACAGGTTCTCTGTCCATTTTTATTTGACTAATGATTGATTAATTGGGGATTGGAGGGAGAAGGCCCAAATGGAAACCTTTTGTGAGAAACCAAAAACAAAGTCTTCAAAGTTCAATTCAGTTGTATTTGACAAGAAGCATTACTAATAAACTTTGAAGGAGCTCTCTGATATCTATTTTTCTACTTCCTCCTTCCCCCTTAATACCAATCATGAAGAGATAATAAAGAAAAGCTTGAGAGGGCTTCCCTGGTGGCGCAGTGGTTGAGAGTCCGCCTGCCGATGCAGGGGACACAGGTTCGTGCCCCGGTCCGGGAAGATCCCACATGCCGCGGAGTGGCTGGGCCCGTGAGCCATGGCCGCTGAGTCTGCGCGTCCGGAGCCTGTGCTCCGCAACGGGAGAGGCCACAGCAGTGAGAGGCCTGCGTACCGCAAAAAAAAATAATAATGAAAAAGAAAAAGAAAAGCTTGAGAAAAGATATGTGTGAGTCCCTCTGCCATCTCCTCCTTCTTAGAGAGTGAAGGCTGTGTAGAAAGGGGAGGCCGGGGAGGACAGAGAGGGGCCCTAGCAGCAGATAATTCTCTTACTTTGTATCACCTGACTCTAAAATTTGCTGTGGAGTATTTTTATGGGTAATTTCTTTTACAGATGTGTTTGGAGAAAGTTGAAATTATGTTGGTAAAAGCACATCTAGACTCCACATTGCAACTTAAACATATTGTATTTTATTTCCTTAAGCACAAGGGCAGAGAAATCTTTTTTTCCCCCCTCCTTCTTTTAATTAAAAAAAGAAAGAAAGAAAGAAAGGAAAGGAAAGGAACAAAGAAAGTCTAAAGTGTCTTTTCCTACTTGGACTGAAAAATTAATGATTGCTTTGGGCATAAAGGTAGTGAGCATCAAGTCTCACTCCTAGTTAACCAGGAGTTGCCTTTAAATATAAAGAGCAATGACTTTGGAAGGCTAGAGAAATATAGTCTTAAGGTGTGATTCATATTATTTCCCCAAGGTTTCATTTTTATTTTATTATTCTTCAACTCCATAACTAAACATTTATTTGGTGCTAGCAAATTGAAAAAGTCTGGACTGCAATAAGCCGTTTGCCATCCCTGATTAATTGCCATGGCATGCTTTTGAATCCTCCCAGTGAACCTGAAGTGTACTGTCCCGAGAAGTGCTTTCCAAAGGGAAAACTTCTGGAAGGATCTTCATTTCTCTGAGTTTTCATAATAGTGGAATGTGTTATACAGGCAGGAGAGCGAGCAGTTAAGAGTTGGGCTCTGGAAGGAGTCCCGGCTCCACCATTAACTCGCAGTGGAGCCTTCAGCAATTTACTTGATCTTTCTAAGTCTCCAATTTTCTCACCTGTAAAATGAGAATAATGAAAATAACACCTAATGCAGAGAGTTGTGAAGATTGGATATCTGAAAAGCACTAAACATAGCACGTAGCAGTTGTTCTAGCAAATTTGAACTGCTGCTATTATGATTATGATCTCTATGACTACTATGAAAAATAATAATAAAATGTGAAGTTCTGTAATAGCTTATTGTACTTTCCACATCTGAGCAAATACTGTACATACTATAATATCTTATAATATCTTACTACAGTACCTTAGTTAGTGTGCATGATGTTTTTACTCTGCTAAATGGTAATTGTGTAGAGGCCGTTTCCCCTCCTAGATTGTACACCTCTTGACCTGCTCTTATATATTAGCCTTTGCATCTGCTGGTGTGCCTTCAGCAGGGACTAAAGAAGGGCTTGTTGAATTGCATTGCGAAGTAATAGTTACAGCCTGCTCCAGAGTGAGGGCTCTGTCTTAGAAATATCCTCCCAGTTATTGAATGAAGGCCGGGGATAGGGATTTGGAATTTTGCATTCCAGCTAGGAACTGGGGCTGCCAAGGTCCTAGTCACCATAGTAAGAGCCAGCCTTCCAGACTCTGAATGAAGTTGAAGAATAGAGCAGATTTGGAAAACAGAAGTTTTACAGCGTGGCCACATTGGTTTCTTTCTTTTTTTTTCCCTAGTAAGTATTTTAAATTACAAAAAGTAAACGGTCAGAATGTGAGATTCAGATTTGTAAATTGTCAGAATCCAGGTTGAAGAAACAGGCAGTGAGAGTGTCAGTACAAATGATTAAATCATCAAGGGAAAAATGCAAGTTTGAGTGTCTCAGGATGTAGTTAAGAAAGTCTTACCATGTGAGGGAAGGGGACAGTCAGCTGTAGATGAAGTTGGCCTTGCTGATCTTTCCAGCCAACAAGGATGAAATCAATCCTAAGCAAACAGGAAAAAAATACAGATTCTCTGTACAGTCTGTAAATGAAGTGGTGCCAGATCCTCCCTGCTAAGCTGGTGGTTCCAGGAAGAGTTTGGGGAAAGAGAGAGACCAGGGTTAAATCCAACTCCACAGTTGTTTCCTTTTGTTATCTTTACTCCAGTTCATCGTCACTAAACCCTCAATTTCCTTCTTCCCCTCAGAACTCTGCTTTTATGGGATTTCAGTTAAGAATTCCAAATGTCCCCATTGTCATTCTAAAACATAACATAACAGTGTTTAATAATGATGACTACATACCTTTTGTGAGACCAGTGCTGTATAAGAGGGCTGTTTGATGATGATTACCCCTCGATTCATGATGTACTCTTATTTTTGAATCCCTTCCCTGTACCATATAAACCACTTTATTTATTTATTTATTCAGTTGTGCCGGATCTTAGTTGCAGCAGGCAGGGTCCTTAGTTGCGGCTCCAGGGCTCCTTAGCTGTGGCTTGCTGGCTCCTTAGTTGTGGCGTGCGAACTCTTGGTTGCAGCATGCATGTGGGATCTAGTTCCCTGACCAGGGATCAAACCTGGGCCCCCTGCATTGGGAACATGGAGTCTTACCCACTGTACCACCAGGGAAGTCCCAACCATTTTAAGTATAGCTTTTGCTTTATGTTTGTGAAGGGGTTTTTATCATTTTGAGTTTTTAAAATAATAAATCGTTTGGTTCCTGTGATTTTAGCTGTTTTAAATTTCTACATGACCATGTAGAGTGAACTTGAAGTTAACTAATCGACAGGATGTTACCTTTTGAGGAAATTTCATTTATTAATCTTTATATTGTAGTTTTCTCTTTCATATTTTAGCCTATAAATTATTTCTTCAGGACTTAATCATTTTTTACAGACCCTTGAAAAGTTTGTTAGCTGTGGGCATACTATGATGAACAAAACAAAACAGACCCAGTTTCTATCGTAGAGCTTATAGTCTGGTGGGACCTTTTCTCTGTCATGGAAATTAAAGATGCCCCACTAGGTGAAACAAGAGGTCACATGGAAGGGGGGATCACCCCTCATTTCTGCAGTCTTTTACAGTATCAGAAGGTGAAAAGGCACACATGTGGTGGTCTATTCTGTGAAGGAGATTGGTTCACTGTTACCAAACCTATTTCCCTTCCTCTTCAGCTGCCAGCTAGACCACGTTCCCAGACTCCCTTGCAGACCTATGCGTCTGTGAGCCTGAGTTTTGGCCAGTGGAACGTGGACAGAAGTGAACTACACCACGTTTAGGTCTAGGAGGTCCTGGGAGAGGCAGAGGGCAGTATGCAAGGAGCCTGCTTCCTGAATCACCACGTGGAAATCTTCCTGCTGAGCGCCCGCAACTGACTGTGTGATCAGGAAATAAACTACTCTGTGAAACCCCTGAGAGTTCAGGGTTTCTCTCTTACAGTATTCAGAATTACCTGAGCCATTAATAACATTCCCTTCTAGTGCTTTTAGTCTACTGGGGCGAACAGACAAAAATTAAATGACCACACAAATTATTCAGGTGAAACTAAAATGCCCTGCTCAATCAGAGAATACAAGGGCAAGCCTACGTAGATTACAGAGTCATTTTTTTTAAAATAAATTTATTTATTTATGTATTATTTATTTATTTTTGGCTGCGTTGGGTCTTCGTTGCTGCGTGTGGGTTTTCTCTGGTTGCGGTGAGCGGGGACTACTCTTCATTGCGGTGCGCGGCCTTCTCACTGCGGTGGCTTCTCGTTGTGGAGCACAGGCTCTAGACTCGCAGGCTTCAGTAGTTGCAGCACACAGGCTCAGTAGTTGTGGCTCGTGGGCTCTAGAGCGCAGGGTCAGTAGTTGTGGCGCACAGGCTTAGTTGCTCCGTGGCATGTGGGATCTTCCCGGACCAGGGCTCAAACCCATGTCCCCTGCATTAGCAGGCGGATTCTTAACCACTGCGCCACAAGGGAAGTCCCCTACAGAATCATTTTTGAAGAACTGAAATTTGAGAGCTGTGATCTGAAAGAGGAATATGAACCATTTTATTATAAAAGGAGGCAATATAATAATGGGGATAATAGTTGGTCCTATATCATAGGATTGTTCTGAGGATTAAGTTAATGATATATTGCAAATAAGCTAATAATTACAGGCAGAAATTAATAAAATGTAGAACATTGCCTGAATCATAGTAAATGTTTATTGGGTTTGTTTGTTTGTTTTTTCTGTCTTACTTTTGAGTTATACTTCCTGGGTTAAAATCTTTCTTGTTGTAACCTGGGCAGTTTATTTAACCTCTCTGAGCTTCAGTTTCCCCACTTATAATACATACCTCATAGAGTTATGTGAGGAGTAATGAGGTAGTTTATGGATCTCTCCTCAGTGCCTCATGCAGTGCATAACAAATTCATGGCCTTTCTCTTCCAGCTGTTTTAGAACATCTCTTACCTTGAGCTAGCTCCATGGGGATTCTCTGTGATACCTGCTCATAGAGACCCTACTATCATTTGGGAAGGCAAGACATGCACACAGGATTAAATAACCATTCAAGGCATTACATGATTTCATGTGAATTTGAGTGGTTGTATCACTGTTGTGGCCACATACCGGTTTGATTATCAAAGGACCTTTGAACCCATCCTGAGGCATTGCCCAACTCAGTGGTCTGCATCCAGTGGATTTCTGTAGCCTGGCTAGTCTATGGATATCTGTACAGCAAGATTATATATACATATTTTAGCAAACTCTTTCCTACCTCAGTAGGTATGAATTTTCTGAAAGCTAAAGATCCATATTTTTTGTTCCTTTCATTTTGAAAAGCAGCACCATATACTTAAATTTATACTAATCACTCTTGGATTTTATCAACATTAAAAAGAGATGGTTAAAAAAAAAGAGATTAGAGGGTCAGACTAGATTAGTGGTTTTTAAATGTGGTTGGAAGATCACCCAGAATTTATTATTCTCTTTTCAAAGACCATGAAATTATGTTTTATGAAACATTAAATAACTAGGAATAGCATTATATGCTAAATTAAATACCTTCTTATTTTAGATTCTGGGATAGACTGTGGTAGGTAATATAAAAAATGTTTAAACTAATCAATTTTTCAAATTTTAATATTTGTGTATCTGTTCTACAAAATTGAGAATACAAAAAAGAGAAAAAGAAAAAATAGTTCTTGTAATCAAACCACTAAAGAGTAGCCAGTAAATTTCCTTTCAATCTTTATTCTATGCATATACTTTTTTTCCACAAATTTTGAGTCATATCATATACAATGTTTTATTTCTTAGCCTTTTTTTAAAGGTATAATTTACCTTAGCATAAAATTCATAACATAAAATTTACCCTTTTAAAATGTACAATTCAGTGGTTTTTAGTATATTCACAGAGTTGTTCAGCTATGACTGTAATCAATTTTAAATTTCATCACTCCAAAAAGAAACTCTTGTACCTATTATTAGCAGTCACTCTCCCAGACCTTGGAAACCACTAATCTACTTTGTGTCTCTTTGCTTATTTTGGACATTTCATATAAATGGAATCATACAATATGTGGACTTTTGTGACTGTTTCACTGAGCATAATGTTTTCAAGGTTTATCCATGAGTAACATGTATCAGCACTTCATTCCTTTTTTGGCTGAATAAAATTCCATTGTATAGATATACCACTTTTTACTTATCCATTCAGTAGTTATTAGACATTTGGATTGTTTCTACCTTTTGGCTATTATGAATAATGCTGCTGTGAATATGTGTACCAGTTTTCTTGTGAATATGTTTTCAACTCCCTTGGGTATATACCTAGGAGCAGAAATGCTGGGTCATATAATAATTCTATGTTTAAAATTTTGAGATATCTCCAAACTATTTTCCAAAATGACTGCACCATTTTCATACTGTTTTACAGGCTGCTTTTTTTTTTTGAGAGAGAGAGAAAGAGGGAAATGATAAATGTATTTCCCACATCAAATTTTAGTTACGAAACCATTTAGGTTCTTACTCTATAATGTTTTTCACCCTTTTCTGCTTCAAAGCTAGTATTCTAGTTCACACCCTCTTTATTTTTATTATTTTTATTTTTATCAAGGTATAGTTGATTTATAATATTAGTTTCAGGTGTACAACATAGTGATTCAAAATTTTTATAGATTATACTCCACTTAAAGTTATTATAAAATATTGACTGTATTCCCTGTGCTGTACAATATATCCTTGTAGCTTTTTTGTTTTATACATAGTAATTTGTACCTCTTAATTCCCTACCCCTATCTTACCCATCCTTGTTTCCCTCTCCCCGCCAGCAACCACTAGTTTGTTCTCTATATATCTGTGAGTCTGTTTTGTTATATTTATTTGTTTGTTTTGTTTTTTAGATTCCACATAGATGTGATAACATACAGTAGTTTTCTTTCTCTGTCTGACTTATTTCACTAAGTTTAATACTCTCCAGGTCCATCCATGTTGTTGCAAATGACAAAATTTCATTCTTTCTTATGGCTGAGGAGTATTCCAGTGTACATATATACCACACCTTCTTATCTGCTCATTTCCTGAGGGACACTTAGGTTGCTTCCATATATTGGAAATTGTAATTAATGCTGCTATGAATATTGGGGTGCATTTATTTTTTTGAATTAGTGTTTTCATTTGCTTTGGGTATATACTCAGGAGTGGAATTGCTGGATCATACAATAATTCTATTTTTAGGTTTTTTTTTTAATTCAAACAGAAAGTCACAAAAATTATAATTATCCTCATCAGTTCACTCAGTCCCATTATTTTTAGTTTTTTGAGAAACCTCCAAACTGTTTTCCACAGTGGCTATACCAATTTACATTCCTACCAACAGTGTACAAGGTTTCCCTTTTCTCCACATCCTTGCCATTTGTGATCTTTTTAATGATAGCCATTCTAACAGGTGTGAGGTGATGTCTCATTGTGGTTTTAATTTGCATTTCTCTGATGATTAGCAATGTTGAGCATCTTTTCATGTGCCTGTTGACCACCTGCATGTCTTCTTTGGAGAAATGTCTATTCAGGTTCTGCTCATTTTTTAATCAAGTTGTTTGTTTTTTTGATATTGAGCTGTATGAGCTATTTATATATTTTGGATAGTAACCCCTTATCGGTCTTATCACTTGCAAATATTTTCACCCCATTCAGTGGGTTGTCTTTTTGTTTTGTCAATGGTTTCCTTTGCTGTGCAAAAGCTTGTAAGATTAATTAGGTCCCATTTGTTTATTTTTGCTTTTGTTTCTTTCACCTTAGTAGACAGATCCAAAAAAATATTGCTATGATTTATGTCAAAGAATGTTCTGTCTATGATTTCTTCTAGGAGTTTTATGGTTCTAGCCTTACATTTAGGTTTTTAATTCATTCTGAGTTTATTTTTTTATATGGTGTGAGATAACATTCTAATTTCATTCTTTTACATGTAGTTGTTCAGTTTTCCCAGCACCAATTACCGAAGAGACCGTCTGTTCTCCATTGTATGTTCTTGCCTCCTTCGTTGTAGATTAATTGACCATAAGTATGTGGTTTTATTTCTGAGCTCTCTATTCTTTTCCGTTGATCTATGTGTCTGTTTTTGTGCTAGTACCATACTGTTTTGATGACTATAACTTCATAGTATAGTGTGAAGTCACGGAGTGTGACACCTCCAGCTCTGTTCTTCTTTCTCAAGATTACATTGGCTATTCAGGATCTTTTGTGTTTGCATACAAATTTTAGAATTATTTCTTCTAGTTCTGCATTTTCAGTCTGTGTATGTCTTTAGATCTGAAGTGAGTCTCTTGTAAGCATATTTATGAGTTTTGGTTTTGTATCCATTCAGCCACTGTATGTCTTTTGATTGGAGCATTCAATCAATTTACATTTAAAGTAATTACTGATAGCTATTTATTTACTGCCATTTTGTTAATTGTTTGGGGGTTGTTTTTGTAGTTCTTTTTTGTTCCATCTTCTTTTGTTCTCTTCCCTTGTGATTTGATGACTATCTCTAGTGTTATGTTTGGACCCCTTTCTCTTTTTTGTGTGTGTATCTATTATAGATTTTTGATTTGTGGTTACCATGAGGTTTGTATATAGCCATATATATATACATATATATGATTTCTATGATATGATTTATATATTTATATGATATATATGATTTCTTTTAGGTTGCTGATTTCTTAAGTTCAAACACATTTTAACAACCCTGTATTTTTACTCCTGTCACCACACAATTACTGTTTTTGACATCATATTTTACATCTTATTGTTTAATGTATTCCTTAAATACTTATTGTAAATATAGTTGATTCTATTTTCGTCTTTTCCTCTTCCTACTTGCTTTCTACATAGTTGATTTCCTACCTTACTGTTTATTTGCCTTTACCAATGAGCTTTTTCCTTTCATAATTTTTGTGTTTTTAGTTGTAGCCTTTTCTTTTTCGCTTAGAGAAGTCCTTTTAGCATTACTTGCAAAGCTGGTTTGGTAGTGCTGAACTCTTAGCTTTTGCTTGTCTATAAAGCTTTTGATTTCTCCATCAAATCTGAATGAAAGCCGTGCCAGGTAGAGTATTCTTGATTTAGGTTTTTCCTTTTCATCACTTTATATATATTGTGCAACTCCCTTCTGGCCTTTAGAGTTTCTGCTGAAAAGTCACCTGATAGCCCTATGGAGATCCCCTTGTGTGCAACTTGTTGCTTTTCCCTTGCTGCTTTTAATATTCTCTCTTTATCTTTAATGTCTCCTTTGCTGTGCAAAAACTTTTAAGTTTCATTAGGGCCCATTTGTTTATTTTTGTTTTCATTTCCATTTCTCTAGGAGGTGGGTCTGCCCTTTTAATTGCAGTGTGTCTTGGTGTGATCCTCTTTGGATTGATCGTGTTTGGGACTCTTTGTGCTTCCTGGACCTGGATGTTTGTTTCCTTTCCCAGGTTAGGGAAGTTTTTAGCTATTATGTCTTCAAATATGTTCTCTGCCCCTGTCTCTCTTTCCTCTTCTTCTGGAACCCCTATAGTGTGAATGTTAGTATGCTTAATTTTGTCTCAGAGATCTCTTAAACTGTCCTCATTTCTTTTTATTCTTCTTTCTCTTTTCTGTTCAGCTTCAATGATTTTCATTTCTCTTGTCTTTTAGCTCACTGATCCATTCCTCTGTATCATTTAGTCTACTATTGATTCTTTCTAGTGTACTTTTCATTTCATTTATTGTATTCTTCATCTCTGTTTTGGTTCTTTGTATTTTCTAACTCTTTGTTAAAACCTAACTTTTCAGTGTGTTAATTCATTCTTCTCCTGAGTTCTTTGATCATCTTTAGAATAATTACCTTGAACTCTTTATGAGGTAGGTTTTCTATCTCCACTGCACTTAGTTGTTCTTGTGGGGGGTTTGTTTCTTTTTTTGGAGTGAAAAAAATGTTTATTGTTTTTCCATATAGTATTTAAAAAAAATTTAGTCATATTCTTTATCAGTCTTAAGTCTTCTGAATTTTGTCTTATTTTATTTTTTAAAATTTTTAAAATTAATTTATTTTTAACATCTTTATTAGAGTATAATTGCTTTACAATGGTGTGTTAGTTTCTGCTGTATAACAAAGTGAATCAGCTATACACATACATA
The DNA here is from genome assembly GCF_002837175.3 of Physeter macrocephalus. Classification (NCBI taxonomy): domain Eukaryota; kingdom Metazoa; phylum Chordata; class Mammalia; order Artiodactyla; family Physeteridae; genus Physeter; species Physeter macrocephalus. The sequence goes on from NC_041233.1 coordinate 52,107,186, forward strand.
TATCCCCATATCTCCTCCCTCTTGCGTCGCCCTCCCACCCTCCCTATCCCACCCCTCTAGGTGTTCACAAAGCATGGAGCTGATCTCCCTGTGCTATCACAAAGCATGGAGCTGATCTCCCTGCACTATGTGGCTGCTTCCCACTAGCTATCTGTTTTACATTTGGTAGTGTATATATGTCCATGCCACTCTCTCACTTCATCCCAGCTTACCCTTCCCCCTCCCCTTGTCCTCAAGTCCATTCTCTATATCTGCATCTTTATTCCTGTCCTGCCCCTAGGTCCTTCAGAACAATATTTTTTTTTAGATTCCATATATATGTGTTAGCATACGGTATTTGTTTTTCTCTTTCTGACTTACTTCACTCTGTATGACAGTCTCTAGGTCCATCCACCTCACTACAAATAACTCA
>NC_041233.1:52108531-52109183 GCF_002837175.3 Physeter macrocephalus
TCTGTATTTCTGTTTTTGTGCCAGTACCATACTGTCTTGATTACTGTAGCTTTGGAGTATAGTCTGAAGTCACGGAGCCTGATTCCTCCTGCTCCATTTTTCTTTCTCAGATTGCTTTGGCTGTTCGGGGTATTTTGTGTTTCCATACAAATTGTGAAATTTTTTGTTCTAGTTCTGTGAAAAATGCCATTTTGTTAGTTTCTGCTGTATAACAAAGTGAATCAGCTATACACATACATATATCCCCATATCTCCTCTGTTTTGCGTCGCCCTCCCACCCTCCCTATCCCACCCCTCTAGGTGTTCACAAAGCATGGAGCTGATCTCCCTGTGCTATCACAAAGCATGGAGCTGATCTCCCTGCACTATGTGGCTGCTTCCCACTAGCTATCTGTTTTACATTTGGTAGTGTATATATGTCCATGCCACTCTCTCACTTCATCCCAGCTTACCCTTCCCCCTCCCCTTGTCCTCAAGTCCATTCTCTATATCTGCATCTTTATTCCTGTCCTGCCCCTAGGTCCTTCAGAACAATATTTTTTTTTAGATTCCATATATATGTGTTAGCATACGGTATTTGTTTTTCTCTTTCTGACTTACTTCACTCTGTATGACAGTCTCTAGGTCCATCCACCTCACTACAAATAACTCA
>NC_041233.1:52111540-52119890 GCF_002837175.3 Physeter macrocephalus
ATATTTATAATTGTTATATCTTCTTCTTGGATTGATCCTTGATCGTTATGTAGTGTCCTTCTTTGTCTCTTGTAATAGTCATTATTTGAAAATCTATTTTGTCTGATATGAGAATTGCTACTCCAGCTTTCTTTTGATTTCCATTTGCATGGAATATCTTTTTCCATCCCCTCACTTTCAGTCTGTATGTGTCCCTAGGTCTGAAGTGGGTCTCTTGTAGGCAATATATATATGGGTCTTGTTTTTGTATCCATTCAACCAGTCTATGTCTTTTGGCTGGAGCCTTTAATCCATTTACATTTAAGGTAGTTATCAATATGTATGTTCCTATTACCATTTTCTTAATTGTTTTGGGTTTATTATTGTAGGTCTTTTCCTTCTCTTGTGTTTCCTGCCTAGAGAAGTTCCTTTACCATTTGTTGTAGAGGTGGTTTGGTGGTGCTGAATTCTCTTAGCTTTTGTTTGTCTGTAAAAGTTCTAATTTCTCAGTCAAATCTGAATGAGATCCTTGCTGAGTAGAGTAATGTTGGTTTTAGGTTATTCCCTTTCATCACCTTAAATATGTCCTGCCATTCCCTTCTGGTTTGCAGAGTTTCTGTTGAAAGATCAGCTGTTAACCTTATGGGGATTCCCTTGTATGTTAATTGTTGCTTTTCCCTTGCTGCTTTTAATATTTTTTCTTTGTATTTAATTTTTTATAGTTCGATTACCATGTGTCTTGGCGTATTTCTCCTTGGATTTATCCTGTATGGGATTCTCTGCACTTCCTCGACTTGAGTGACTATTTCCTTTCCCATATTAGGGAAGTTTTCAACTATAATCTCTTCAAATATTTTCTCAGTCCCTTTTTTTTTTCTCTTCTTCTGGGACCCCTATGATTCGAATGTTGGTGCATTTAATATTGTCCCAGTGGTCTCTGAGATTGTCCTCAATTCTTTTCATTCTTTTTTCTTTATTCTGCTCTGTTGGTCTGGTGGGTTCTTACCTTGCTTCTTCATCTGCTGTGTATTTCTTTGTCTTCTCATTTTGCTTAACTTACTGTGTTTGGGATCTCCTTTTTGCAGGCTGCATGTTCGTAGTTCCCGTTGTTTTTGGCGTCTGCTCTCAGTGGGTAAGGTTGGTTCAGTGGGTCGTGTATGCTTCCTGGTGGAGGGGGCTGGTGCTTGTGTTCTGGTGGATGAGGCTGGATCTTGTCTTTTTGGTGGGCAGGACCATGGCTGGTGGTGTGTTTTGTGGTGTCTGTGAACTTATTATGATTTTAGGCAACCTCTCTGCTAATGGGTGGGGTTGTGTTCCTGTCTTGCTAGTTGTTTGGCTTGGGATGTCTAGCACTGGAGCTTGCTGGTCATTGAGTGGAGCTGCATCTTAGCGTTGAGATGGAGGTCTCTGGGAGAGCTTTTGCCATTTGATATTATGTGGGGCTTGGAGGTCTCTGGTGGACCAATGTCCTGAACTCGAATCTCCCACCTCAGAGGCTCAGACCTGGCACCTGGCCAGAGCACCAAGACCCTGTAAGCCACACAGCTCAGAAGAAAAGGGAGAAAAAAAAAAAAAAAAAAAAAAAGAAAGGAAAAATAAATAAATAAATAAAGTTATTAAAATAGAAAAAATCATTTAAAATTAAAAAGTAATTAAAAAAAGAAAGAGAGAAAGAAAAAAGAGAGCAACCAAACCAAAAAACAAATCCACCAGTGATAACAAGAGCTAAAAACTATACTAAAAATTAAAACAACAGACAGTCAGAACCCTAGGACAAATGGCAAAAGCAAAGCTATACAGACAAAATTACGCAAAGAAGCATACACATACACACTCACAAAAAGAGAAAAAGGAAAAATATATATATATATTAAAAAAAAAAGGAAGAGAGCAACCAAATCAACAAACAAATCTACCAATGATAATAAGCTTTAAATACTAAACTAAGATAAACATAAAACCAGAAACAAATTAGATGCAGAAAGCAAACCCTAAGAAAAAGAGAGCAACCAAACCAAAAAACAAATCCACCAGTGATAACAAGAGCTAAAAACTATACTAAAAATTAAAACAACAGACAGTCAGAACCCTAGGACAAATGGCAAAAGCAAAGCTATACAGACAAAATTACGCAAAGAAGCATACACATACACACTCACAAAAAGAGAAAAAGGAAAAATATATATATATATTAAAAAAAAAAGGAAGAGAGCAACCAAATCAACAAACAAATCTACCAATGATAATAAGCTTTAAATACTAAACTAAGATAAACATAAAACCAGAAACAAATTAGATACAGAAAGCAAACCCCAAGTCTATAATTGCTCCCAAAGTCCATCTCCTCAATTTGGGATGATTCGTTGTCTATTCAGGTATTCCACGGATGCAGGGTACATCACGTTGTTTGTGGAGATTTAATCCGCTGCCCCTGAGGCTGCTGGGAGAGATTTCCCTTTTTCTTCTTTGTTTGCACAGCTCCTGGGGTCAGCTTTGGATTTGGCCCCGCCTCTGTGTCTGGGTCACCTGAGGGCATCTATTCTTCACTCAGACAGGACAGGGTTAAAGGAGCAGCTGATTCGGGGGCTCTGGCTCACTCAGGCCGGGAGGAGGGAGAGATACGGAATGCAGGGCGAATCTGTGCGGCAGAGGCCGGCGTGATGTTGCACCAGCCTGAGGAGTGCCAAGTGTTCTCCTGGGGAAGTTGTCCCTGGATCACGGGACCCTGGCAGTGGTGGGCTGCACAGGCTCCTGGGAGGGGAGGTGTGAATAGTGACCTGTGCTTGCACACAGGCTTCTTGGTGGCTGCAACAGCAGCCTTAGCGTCTCATGCCCATCTCTGGTGTCTGTGCTGATAGCCATGCCTCGTGCCCGTCTCCGGAGCTTGTTTAGGTGGTGCTCTGAATCCCCTCTCCTCGCGCACCCCAAAACAATGGTCTGTTGTCTCTTTGGCAGTTCCAGACTTTTTCCCAGACTCCCTCTCGGCTAGCTGTGGTGCACTAGCCTCCTTCAGGTTGTGTTCACACAGCCAACCCCAGTTCTCTCCCTGGGGTCTGACCTTCAAAGCCCGAGCCTCAGCTCCCAGCCCCCACCCGTCCCCGTCGGGTGAGCAGACAAGCCTCTCAGGCTGGTGAGTGCTGGTCAGTACCAATCCTCTGTGCGGGAATCTCTCCGCTTTGCCCTCTGCACCCCTGTGGCTGTGCTCTCCTCTGTGTCTCCAAAGCTTCCCCCCACCCACCCCCCATCCCCGCCAGTGAAGGGGCTTCCTAGTGTGTGGAAACTTTTCCTCCTTCACAGCTCCCTCCCAGAGGTGCAGGTCCTGTCCGTATTCTTTTGTCTCTGTTTTTTCTTTTGCCCTACCCAGGTACGTGGGGAGTTTCTTGCCTTTTGGAAAGTCCGAGTTCTTCTGCCAGCATTCAGTAGGTGTTCTGTAGGAGTTGTTCCACATATAGATGTAGTTTTGATGTATTTGTGGGGAGGAAGGTGATCTCCGCGTCTTATTCCTCCACCATCTTGAAGCCGCCCTTCTTGTGGGGTTTTATATTGTTCCTTTGTTTGGAACATGTTCCTCTGTCACCTCATTTTGCCTAATTTGCTGTTTTTAATTATACATATCTAGTACATTGGTTACACTTCCCAACCTTGCAGAAGCGGCCTCTTGTAGGGGAAGTTGTATGCCCCCCAACAGCGCACCCCTCTCTGGTCACCAGAGCTGTATGCTCTAGGGTTGCCCCTATGTGGGCTGTGAGGGTTTTTCTGTTGTGGTGGGCTGACTACTGTGGGTGGTGTGGTAGACATGGCTGGCCCCCAGTCTGATTGGTTGACAGGCCCTGCCTTGTGCAGAGGCTGCAGCCACTGGTTGGCTAGGCCTGGTCTTCAGGTGGCTGGCTGTGGAACCCCAGGGGGGCCTGGGACTAGTGATGGCTCAGTGGTGGGCAGAGCTGGGTTCTGAGGTGGTCGGCTATGGGACCAGGGTTCCTGGATCTAGTGTCAGCCTGCTGGTGGGTGGGGCTGGTTCCTGACATGACTGGCCATGGGTTCCAGGGTGCCTCGAAGCTGGCACTGGCCTGCTAGCAGGTGGGACTGGGTCCAGGTGCTAATAAACTAGGGGAAGAATTCCAAAATGGCACTTGCCAGCACCAGCGTCCACAAAGTAGAACGAGATCCCAAAAATGCCTGTCGCCAGTGTCTATGCCCCCAGGGTGGGCTCCAGATGTCTCCTGCTTCTCTGGGAGGCTCTTCGAGATCAGCAGATGGGACTGACCCAGGCTCCTTTCAGATGACTGCTTCTGCCCTGGGTCCCAGAGCATGTGAGATTTTGTGTGAGCCCTTTAATAGTGGAGTCTCCATTTCCCATAGCTCTCTGGGTCTCCCAAAAGTAAACCCCATGTGCCTTCAAAGCCAAATAGTCTGGGGGCTCACCTTCCTTGTGCAGGACCCTAGGGCTGGGGAGCCCAATGTGGGGTTCAGACCATTTGCCCCTTGGGGATAACCTCTCCAATTGTAACTATTCTCTCATTTGGGGGTTGCCCACTCGGGGGTATCGGTGTTGACTATACTGTGACTCCGCCCATCCTACTCTTCTCATTGTGGTTCCTTCTTTATACTTTAGTTGTAGAAGATGTTTTCTGCTAGATTCTGGTCTTTTTTTTTTTTTAATGTTTTATTTATTTGTTTCTGGTCGCATTGGGTCTTAGTTGCTGCGTGCAGGCTTTCTCTAGTTGCGTCGAGCGGGGGCTACTCTTTGTTGTGTTGTGTGGGCTTCTCATTGTGGTGGCTTCTAGTGGTGCGGAGCACAGGCTCTAGGTGTGTGGGCTTCAGTAGTTGTGGCACACAGGCTCAGTAGTTGTGGCACATGGGCTTAGTTGCTCCGTGGCATGTGGGATCTTCACAGACCAGAGACTGAACCCGTGTCTCCTGCATTGGCAGGCGGATTCTTAACCACTGCACCACCAGGGAAGTCCCCAGATTCTGGTCTTTCTGATCAATAGTTGCTCTATAAATAGTTGTAATTATGGTGTGCCCATGAGGGAAGGTGAGCTCAGCGTTTTCCTACTCCACCTTCTTGGCCAAGCTCCCAGGCTGCTCTTTCATCTGGCATTATATCACAATCATTTGCATGAGTCATTAAATTTTCTTTGAAAATATTATTTTAAATAGCTGATCTATACTCCATCATATGGTTACACAGTAATTAAGTCAGCCATTTTCCTAATGTTGGATATTTTTCATCATCATTATTATTATTATAAATAATGATACAGTGACATTGCATGCATCTCTATTTCTTTTAGAGTAAATTTCTAGAGGTGGAGTGGGTCAATGGGTATAGACATATTTAAGACTCTTAACACTTACTGTAACATTTTCCTCTAAAAAGGATTAACAATAGACCTCCACCAAGCAGTGTGCATGGCCCTTGTGACATCCTTTGCCCATTTTTCTAATGAGAGCCTGGCAAAAATCTGTATTAGTTTTCTCTGGCTGCGTAGCAAGTTACCACAAGTGTAGTGCCTTTAAACACCACAAATTTATTATCTCAGTTTCTGTAGAACAGAAGTCCAGTGCAGTGGGGCCATATTCTCTGCTTGGGTTTTCACCTGGCTAAAATCAAGTTGTCAGCCAGGGCCACCTTTCTCATCCGGGGCTCAGGGTCTTCTTCCAAGCTCATTGGTTATAGGTAGAATTCATTTCCTTCTCACACTTTCTGTTCATTAACTTTCTTTCTTTTTCTTTGAATTAGGAAAAGGCATACCGTTATTCACTTTTAGTAGTTGAATACCTATGTTCTACAGGTACAAAGTTTGAGAATCAGTGGAGTAGATTAACTTTAAGACCCTTCTAATTATAATGTTTTACCATTTGTTAGCTATTCAGCCATCTTTCTGCAACAATAACCTAGCTGTAATTGAACTGGTGTAACAGGGGGACCCCCTCCAATTAACAGAGACGTTTTTTAATGGAGAGTTAATGCTTCTTTTGTTTGTTACTACATGTTAAAATGCTTTTTAAAATTGTCAAGTGCTACATAAACAGTAGCTGTTATTATTGTTATTGGGGTATAAACTTGGAAGCTCAGTGCACTTCCCTTTTCAGAATTGTGCCTGTCTCTGGAATCAGAAAAAGCCTTTTTCGCAAGTGTGTTCTGTAGAATTCCAGCCTTGCAAAGTATTCTTTTGAGCCTAGCCTTTTGTGATAACCAGCTTTGGGAAACCTTGCATTTCATATTTTTACTCCTCCCTTTCCTCCCCTGGAAAGTCATGGTACACACGAACATTTGAAAAGTTCTTCAGTAAAGAACTTGTTTGAATTTCTAGACCATGTTTCCCTTGGCCTTGGAATGAGCGCGCTGCGGCAGTGCTGCTTCATGTGTCTCCCCGTCTCCATTTGTCAGAGTATGTGGAGATGAGTGGGTCATCGCAAACCTGGCTGATGACCAGGAACCTGAAAGGGTAAGTTCTGGGGGTCCAAAACAAATCACCTCACCTGTCTGGGATGCTAGCTTCTCCTTGGTAAAATGAGAATGGGGCATTAATTACACTTTAAAGTCTCAGTTCTAACATTATGGGAGTCTATCATTTACTTTATTATAAAAATATAAAGGAAAAATGTCTCATAAACATAGCTTTTCCAAAAATAAAATAGTAAGCCACACCAAAACAAACAAAAAAAATTAAAGTCATCTGCTGGACCTCTGAGAAACAACTGGATCATGGGAATCTTTCCTCATGAATTTTTGAATAGTCCCATAGCATGAACATGTATACATATCAGACTAGAGCTTGTCGGTCTAACTGTCTAAGTGACAAATTCAGGTGCACACTTCCATATATCAGACCCACAGGGTGGTGACAATTTGAAGGGGAAGGGAAGAAGAGAAGTTTGGTTGAACAGACACAATCATGGTGGAAAGCGAGAAAATTAGATGTGTGTTAAGGAATGTATTGAGAGCCTAAAAGGACATGGGACTAATAGGCAGCCCCCAGTATTTCCTGAGTACAGAAATAACACTGTGAAAGGTATGGTGCAGACCAGTTGCTTGGGCTGTGATGCTAGGGGACAGATCAGAAGAGAGAATTTCTGCAAAGACCAGGACTGAGACTTTGGCAGCAACTTGGTGGCCGGAGGTGGGGCTGTGCCAGGCTGATGACTAGAGCAATGTGGAAGGAGGGTTGTTGGAACGCGGTGACTCATGAGGTCTGACTGTTGAGGAAGAAGGAGGAAACAGTGGTAACTCCAGGATGGAGAGCTCAGAAAAGGGAATGGTGCCATTGGCAGTGATAGGGAAGATGTGCAGAAGTAGTGATCTAGAGCTAAAATGATGTTTTTCACTAGATAGTTGAGCTCTGAAGAAGCAGTGAGGCAGCCCAATGCAGCCGCCCAGTAAGCAGGGCAGGCGAGCACATTGGGAGGTGGAACTGAGAAAAAATAACTCTGTTGCTTTGAGTATCAGCAATATGTGTGTTCCATGCTAATCTTATTTACTCGTGTACTATTTACTTATGTACTATTGCACTGGGAAGGTACCTTTGTACTCCATTTCACACACCTTCTACCTAGTTTGAAGGTACATTTATTTCAGTGCTTCAAAACATTTGACCTTTATACTGCTTTTTGAGCTTTATTTTATCTCTTTATGTTTTCATGAATGTAATGAGTGGTCCCTGTTTCACCTCAAGCCCTCAGCCTTCTCTTCCTGCTCCTGATAGCTTTTTTTGTTTATTTTCATTTTGAAGAAGTGCCTGGATTTGATTAAACCTGGCACACTGTTAAGTTAAATCAAGTTGTAGTGGAAACGCTATTTACGTTTTTTGTTTGCCTTCTTAAAATTAAAAGGCAGTTAAAAACAATATCCATATGGGCACTTCTTTAAGGTTCATGATTTTAATGGCATGTGGAATGTAGGTCAGGGCTCTGGTGGTATGAGAGGCAGTGTGGCTTTGAAATGAAGACTTACTATTTGCTGAGGTTTGGAAAAGTTACTTTTCCTCTCTAAGCTTCAACTTTCTCAGCTGTAATACGGAGTTATTCATACTACTTATTTCCTATTGTGGTTGTAAGATTCTAGCGAGTTGATATGTATAAAGGCCTAGAATGGTGCCTGGCACCTATTAAAATACTCAATAAATAGGGCCTACCAGGGCTTCCCTGGTGGCGCAATGGTTGAGAGTCCGCCTGCCGATGCAGGGGACACGGGTTCGTGCCCCGGTCCGGGAAGATCCCACATGCCGCGGAGCGGCTGGGTCCGTGAGCCATGGCCGCTGGGCCTGCGCGTCCAGAGCCTGTGCTCCACCACGGGAGAGGCCACAACAGTGAGAGGCCCGCGTACCGCAAAAAAAAAAAAAAAAAAAAAAAAAAAAGGATAACCAAC
>NC_041233.1:52120032-52130027 GCF_002837175.3 Physeter macrocephalus
AAAAAAAAAAAAAAAAAAAAAAAAAAATAGGGCCTACCATTATTATTATTATTATAATTATTACTATTATTAGTAGTTAATAGTAGTAATGGAAATCTGTGAGGTCTACAGATGATAGAACCAGCTAGAAAATTTAATTATACACAAAGAAGAGAATAAAGACATAAAAATAAAGGAGAAAATGGGAAATAAGATTAGCTTGCTTTAAATGTCTGTTTCTTAGCTTTGTGAACTTGTCAAGACTTGACTTTCCTGTGCCTTGAAGAAATGAGCACTCTGAGGCTTGCCTTACAAGAAAATTACAAGGATTAGGGCATTTATATTGAACTCCTGGACTCTCTGATTGCAAAGTAGGAAATATTCTTTGCAGCTGTGATGCATTAATGTTAGCATGAACCTAGGCACAGTTATGGGACTTAGATTTTTTTTCTGCCCTTTTTCAACTTTTATGAAACTTTTCTATGTTTTTCAGTTGTGAGACTAAGGAAATGGCAGCCAACATGCCTCCCAAGTGTTCAGCAAGGGGGAAGCCGTGGGACAGGGCCCTGGATGCTCAGCGTGACGAGTTTCAGTCGAAACCCATTTTGCTTTTTTCTGATCTGAGCAAACTTTCCACAAAACTTGTTTCTCACCGAGACAAGCTAGAGAAACCAATTGTATAGGAAGATTATAAGAGGTTGTGGTAGAAATGAAGTTCTTTATTGGAGATCAAAAGATTAGCTTAAGCAGGTGATCTCTAAATGGTAGTTCTCAAGTCCATTGAAATGGAAAAGACCAAACCAACACCACGTATCTGCGAACTGGGGAATTGAAGCATACTAAGGACCAGGCCCTTAAAGAAGGTATCCAGGACAAATGAAGATCACACAAAAGAGTAGCTGAATTTCTTTAACATTAGTCAAAGAGGAATTGCCTTTTATACTTATGTGATCAAAACATGATCCTCCTGATTTTCTATTTTTTTGTTCAGGCAAGTAATACAGTAAAAGTTTCACCAGTGGTATCTAAATTGTAGCACAATGAAAGCTCAAGTACCAAGGGTAGCTTTTGTTTTTTCATGCCTCCAGTCATGCCATTTGGAGGGACGGCTCATGTGAGGAGCCAGTATAGTGATGGAGAGACTCTTGAGCCCAACCGCCTGAAATTGAATCCAGGCTCCACCTCTTCATAGATGTGTACCTTCAGGCAAGTTCCTTGGCCTCTTTGTCCCTCAGTTTCCTCACCTTACAATGTCAGAAAAGCAGTGTGTACCTCGGAGTTGCAAGAATGAAAAGAATTGATAAGGATATAATGCTAAGAACAGTACATGACATATAGAGTAGGCACTAGTATGGGTTAGCTATTATTATTTTGATAACTTGATGGTTAAGAATGTGGGCTCTGAACTCAGATGGCCTGAGTTCTGTGCTCCTACTTGTGAGCTGACCTTAGACAAGTTACTAACTTCTCATAGTCTTTATATTTTTAAATGATTACACCTACTTTATAGGACTGATGTGACAATTAAACTTACAAAGCAGTTCATAATTCATACAGTGCCTGGCATATGGTAAACACTCAGTGAGTATTAGCTATTGCTTTCTTGATTTTTCCTGTCTTCAGATTTCAAAGACAGCATTATGAGCCCTCAAGCAGAAAACCAGAAAATCTGAGGGTGACAGCTCTGGGGGCTTATCTGTACCTTCCATTGCTGGAATATCCTTCCCAGATTTTATGTTGGCCCCTGAACAGCATAGTCAATGTTGTGTTTCTGATTTTCCAAGACCACAGTGTTCTGTAGCCAATCCTGGCAATACCTCAGGTTCTAGGAAAGTACATGAATCACCATGGGACTCTTGACTGTGCACTTCTGAACTTCATAAGAACATGATTGTATTAGCAGATCTCCTAAGTATCCTTTCTTCCCTGATGTTCTCGCTTCCTTTCATCTACTTATGTCAGCCACTGGCAGCCCCTTCCACTGCTTTCTCATCCCTGGTTTCATGCCCACCACTCTTCCGGCTGCCTTTAGCCCAATCCCCAAAACGTGTTTAGCCCTTTCTCACCTGGACTCTTTCCCCCACCTGAATCCTCCTGCCCTCTTTTCCTCCTGCTCTCTTCAGAACATCTGCCCTCCTGTGAGCATACCCTGTCTCTGCCTTATTTGCCACACTCCCTCCTGTCCTTCCTTTTATAGCAGTCTCTTTTTTAATGAGGGCATCACATACTCTGCTGTCTTCGCAAGTGGAAGCCTCATCTTCTTTGTGGGGAAGGAGGGGATTTGGCTTTCTCATTGCTCTGTGCTGGGAGTAGGCACTGAACTGCCACCTTCTCCCTGACTCTCGTAGGATATTCATGTCATCTGTCTGAGGTCCTTGCTATAGCACTGCCACATCTCATTTCTGTAATCCCAGACTGAACACCTAGAATAGACCCTGGCACATAGTAGGCATTCTAATATGTGTTGAGTGAACTGAGTGAATGAATGAATCTTTCTAAGGAGTTTTATCAACTGGCACATTTTTTGCCTACCTTGACCCCATTTTTAAGTCATTATTTATTCATTCACTCAATAGATATTTATAAAGATGCTAGGGGTGGCTCACCACTGGTCTTCTCTTCTCTTGAGACATCCCATTTAGTGAGAGGAAGATATATTGCTTAGTTAAGTTAATTAGAGTTGTGATAAGTGTTTGAAGAAAAAATGCAGGGTTCTATGGGGCCTAACCTAGTGGGGAATGAGGTGGGCAGTGAGGGCTTTTGTAAGGAAGTAAGGTTCAATTCTGTACTAGGAAGAGGAATGGTAATTGGTTAGGTCAAGGTAGCTGGGAGGAGTAGGACAGAATGTTCTAGGCAGGGGAGTCACATGTGCAAAGGCCCTGCGCAGGGAAGAAGCACAGTACATTTTGAAGAGACTGAAGGAAGACCAGAGGTGCAGGAGCAGGGGTGGCAGCTGAGGATTGTGAGAGGTGGGCAAGCGCGAGGTCTGGGGACTTAAGTATTCATTTTGATGACCCTTGATATTCCTTAACATCATGGCCACCAACTCTGTACAAGTGCTTCCTTGCCATGCATGTGTCTATACACTGTATGTTTTTATCCCTATAAAAACTTGTTTTGCTTTGTTTCCAACCCAGAGCGATCACAGTGATGAAACCTGGAGCAGATTATTAATCATGGTAAGAGAGGCTAATTGGATGATTAAAAGAATGAGCCTTGCAATCAGGCAGAGCTGTGGTTCAGATTTTAGCTTCATCACCTAGCTGGATGATCTTAGGAAACTTACTTAACCTCTCTGAGCTTCCATTCTCTCATCTGAAAAAGAGGATGATAATATTTACCATGTGGATTTGATAGCGATTAAATAAACGAATGGAGTAAAAGTGCTGAGCACAGAATTTGGGTCGTATTAATTGCTCATTACGTGGCTGTTCCTGCTGCAGGTCAAGAAGTGTTTAGAACCCCTGTGCCATAGGAAGCAGACCCAGCCCTTTTTCTGCTGCTTCTTGACCTTTCTTTGCAGAGCCCTGAGCAATAACTGGGGTGAGAGTTCAATTTTTTGGTGTTTTGTTCTGTAACTACTTTCTTAGAGTATGAGCCAAAGACTTTTTTCATTCCTTGTTCTTCTGTGAAGAGCATTTGACATCATCCATGTTTAGTCCTGGTCTGCTTCTCACTCAGCAATCCTTAGGGAAACTGTCAGTTCTTAGGTCTTCTACTAGCTTGTCTCTGACTGTCACGCCCCATTTTGTATTTTCCACTCCAGCTGCTCACTCAACCTCTGCCTCTACCTAAATTGGGTTCTGAACCCTTGTGTGCCCTTGTCATTGAGATCTGGTTGTTTTTGTTTTAACTACCCAAAAATCTGGTCCCAGACTCTTGGATTGCCCTGGATAGGTGATGTTATATATCCCTTTACCTCCCTTTGATCTACTGGCTCTGGAGACAAGGCTTGCCTCTGACACCTGCCATCTGGGAAAACTTACACTCTGTTTTCCAGTTCTAGACCCAGACTTATATCCAGCCTTCTCTTGGCATTACTTCCTACATGTAAAATCTCATACTGTTGCTGCCTTTATTTCTTCCTAGATAAGAGGCACAACTTTTGGATCCCCACCACCAACTCTGGCTCAACACATTGAAAACTTCTTATTTTCCTCACTCTTTCCATACTTTGGTCAGGTTGCAGGCCTAGAACTTATTGCATCATATTTGCCAGCCCCATTAAATTATGAAATCTCTGAGGACAGCAGTTGTCCTTAATTATCTCTGTGTTCCCAGTATTTAGTTCAGGCCCTGGAAAATAGAAGAAGACTTTAATTAAAGATTTTCAAAATTAATTGGAAATTGTCACCCTGCCAGGGAAGTTAGGATCAACCTGCACCGTTGGGAAGGAATATAGGGCCCTTGGCTACTAGAGGGCAGCAGGGGCCTTGGAACAATTCCAGAGATGGTCAGCTTCAAATTATTTGGGGGAAAGCTCCGCAGTCAGCTGAGAGTCAGTGATGTGGCCTCCCTCTCTGCTTGGGGAGGATTTTCTAGATATCAGTATGGCACAAAAAAATAGTGTATTAATGTTTGCAGCACTCCCCGCTACTCTAGTCTGCTAAGGATAAGTCTGTGCTGGCTTTTTCAGTATTCTATTTGCTCTCTCTTCCTAAAGCGGTAGTGTACTGTCTGGCTGAGAGAGAAGCTAAGTTCATCTACAGACTAATGGACATCCAGGGGAAAGTAGGAGAAGAACAGAAATCAAAGATCTATCTGGGGAGAGAGTGAACTTGGAGGAGGTCATTTTGCAGAGAGCACCCTGTAGCTGCTGAAAGGTGAAAAGGAATTGGAGAGGAAAGAGAAGCAAGAAATGGGCCCCTCTGATGATCTTTAAGAAAAGTAAATAAAAGATTTGACTTGGGGATAAACTTTCTCTGCATTTTTTATCTCTCTATCACTTGTGCCCAACACAATGTCTGGCACATGGAATGTTTTCATTAAGTATTTGTTGAATATATTCAATATATATTATATATATTATTATTATTATATATGTATTATATATATAATAATATTATATATATATATATATTCAATATATTTCTTAAATATTGGAACTGGATCTTCAACAAATGATGGTACCCAGATAGTAGGCCCTGTATTCACACCATTCACAGTATTATGGGGCTTGGAGCACAATCCATTGACACCATGAGTCTAGTAGGGCAGGGTGTTGTGGAGGAACAGAGGAACATGTACCAACCCACCCCCAACTTCACAGGGAAATGACAATGCCCTCATGTGCAGTGCTACTTCAGGACCAAGGACAGCATCTATTGGACACTCCCCCTCATGTTTTAGTGCTGCTACTCCCATGCTTGTGTGTGACTTCAACATCCTGGGCCCCTTATCTTTCCATTATACCTGCTCTGCAACCCTTCCAGCTAGGATCATTCCAACTACTGCCTTCTCCATTTCTAGACATGGCCTAGTACTGCTGGAGAGAAATGACAAAACTAATCCCTTGGATGGACACACAAATTCATGCTCTCTTGTCTCGGCTCCAACAAGCAGTGCTAAAATGCTGCCTGTCATCACTCTCTACTCCATACCCCACAGTGGCTATTCTAAACTTGCATCACCCTAGCTCCTCACACCTTTGCCTGTCCTTTGAGTCTCAGTATGACTCTGCCTCCGACTTCCATGAGAAATTGAATGTACAAGGTGAAAATTACGTTAACTTCCTTTTTACACTCACTTTGCTTTGTCTGCCCTCAAAAGGTAAGGTGTTCTTTGGCCTTCTCAAAACAAATCCCCCTACATTTGCTTCTGATTTTCCTCCCCATCTGTCCAGGTTCTCTAGGACCAGACCTTGTTCCATCAGCTGTCCTCCCCTCTCCTCTGGATCTCTGCTGGATCCTGCCCAACATACTAGTCAGTGTTCCTAGACAACTGGGAAGTTCTGTCATATTCACATAGAGTCATTATTTAAAGCAGTAGATTTGGGGGCCCTTCGCCAGGCCTACTGAATCAGAGTTTTTGGTGGTAGTGCCCAGGAATCTATATTTTAAACAAGTGTTCCTGGTTTGCAAAGCACCGTTAAAAGCTCTGCCTTTATTATTGCTGCCCCCAAACCATCTTTCACCCAAGAGCCAGAAATACCTCTCTGAAATGCAAATCTGATCACATCATTCCCTGTTAAAAGCCCCTCAAGAGTGTTTTTATAAGTTGGGGTCAAGGCAGGATGCACATGGCACATTCAAAATGTGTAATTAAAAGAGAGTTTAATCAAGGTGATATTTACAAAAATGTGCCACGGGGTGAGACAGAAATGAGGGCTAGCGCAGTACCCCAGAGCAGCAACAGGAACCCTAAAAGAGGAGGGAGTGGTTCCTTGTCCAGAAATAGAGGACTGCCTGACCTGAGTTGTAATTAGTGGAAAGATGCATCCAACCTGGGACAGCGACAGGACAAAAGAAATGAAAAGAAATACTCCTCCTTTCCGCTTCCTTCCTCTGAATTCTTCCCAGAGTTCCCCATTGGATGAGGGAAAGGGAGCCGGGGATGCAGTTTATATTGGGCACCCTCCGAGGTATGGGGCATGGTGGAGAAAGGAGGAGAGTGGGATTTGGAGAGGTGAGGGAGAGAGGTGGGGCACACACACCGAAGTTACCTAGCATGGGTTGCTAACCAATGCATATAGGATAAGGGCCAAAGCCTCAAGGTGGCACATAATGTCCTCTTCCCATGAGGTTGCCTCCTCTGTAGAAGACAGGGGCTCTGGGAAGTTCCTTCCAGGCTGTTCCTTTGCTCATGCCTTTGCTCATGTAACCTCCTTTGCCTGGAATGCCCACTCTGTTCTGTCCACCTAACAACTGCCAGACTTTCTGAAAAACTAAACCATTCCTATGAAGCCTTTCTTTAGCCTCCTCATCAAATTAGAATTGGCCACTCCTTTTGTGCTCCCATCATCATAATAACAGTTAACATGGGTGGAGTGCTTATCCTGTGCCAGGCACTAAGAAGTTTGCCTGTGTTTACTAGTTAAATCCTCATGACGAATCTATTATCCCCGTTTTACAGATGAATAAACTGAGGCACAGGGTGGTTAAGTAAAATTGCACTTGATCACCCAGCTAATAATTGATGGAGCAGGGTTTGAAGCTAGGCAGTCTGTCTGACAGCTTAACTATTCTGCCATAGAGCCTCATGGCACCAGTACCACTTGACTGCATTAATGTATTTATATGTCTGTATTCCTCTACTAAACCATAAACTCACCAAGGATAGGATGGTGTTTTATTGATCATTTCCTCACTAACCCCTTGCCTTACCCCAGTACTTAGCACAGAGCTTGGCAAATAGGAGATATTTTTTTCTGCACGCGGGCTTTCTCTAGTTGCGGTGAGCGGGGGCTACTCTTCGTTGCGGTGCGTGGGCTTCTCATTGCGGTGGCTTCTCTTGTTGCGGAGCACAGGCTCTAGGCACGCAGGCTTCAGTAGTTTTGGCACGCGGGCTCTAGAGCGCAGGCTCGGTAGTTGTGGCACACGGGCTTAGTTGCTCCACGGCCTGTGGGATCTTCCCAGACCAGGGCTCAAACCCATGTCCCCTGCATTGGCAGGCAGATTCTTAACCACTGAGCCACCTGGGAAGCCCAAATAGGAGATATTTTGATAGATGGTTAATGAAAGGAATGAATGAGGAGGGGAGGGAAAGGAATCTTTTGCAAACATCCCCTCTTTCCAATTGACAACACTGTGCTGTAATGGCCTGTGCTATAATTTCAATCCAGCTCTGCCTGAGTACAAAGCCCATACCCCCTCCCCATCATATCAGGTTGCTTTCAAGAGGAATTCAGAACTCTAACGCTATATAACTGTTCCCAAACAGAAACATGGCAAGCTACCTGGCATAACTTGGATGACTCAGTGGAGGTCAAATGCCATTTAAGATTAAGACCTAAAACAGAAACTCTATTCAGGAATAATGAACTAGAGCTAGGGGGTAGAGATGGCAAAATGGTACAGGGAGAGAGTTCTAGGTCAGAATTCAAGGTAATATCCAAAGAGTCAAAATATAAGAACCACAGGTCAAGAAACAAAGGATAGGCATCTGACCCAATCCTGGCTCTTCCTGAAGCCATGAATTGGGTAAATAGACAGAGGGTGGCCATGATTTAAGAAATATGCCTTCCAAGGAGTCGGGTGGGGTTTGACCAAAGCCAGGTCCACAGGATAGCTCTCTGGAGGCTCCAGCTCTATAAGGTGTACTAAAATATTACTAGAATATATTGGGAGTAATGTGCCAGTTAACTCAGCTTTCCATAGTCAACTCCTAAAATAACCTGGGAAGCAGGAATTGTCCTTTCTCGTGGAAGTCTCCTTTCATCAAGTAAGAACTGTTTTAAAGCATACCTACTAGTCCTGGCCACTCTTCAAGCAGTGAATGAGTGTGCAGGCTGTAGGTGCAGCCACAGGCATCAACCTCAGCCCAGCCAATGGCCGGCCAGCTGTCATCAGCAAGTACCATCAACCAATTCCAGTACTGCATAATGCATGGCACGATAGTGACTTACTATCTAAATTTTAAACAGTTAGGATGCCTGGCTTAAGAAAACAAATACATGCCAACGATCAGTATAATAAATATCTTTTTAAACATAATGAATTAGGTGTACATTTTCTTACTAATAGAGAAGCAGTTTTTGTTCTTGCTCTAATGAATAAATGTTAAGTAAATATGTTAAGAACATCAGTGTAAGGGATGCCTAAATGTCTGATACTCCTCTCTGAACCCACACCCTCTGTTAAATGCTTCATCCTAAAAAGGAAGAGCTTCCCACCCTTCACCAGGAGCGTTGATCTCAGCACTGGCTGATTCCTCCTCCTTCTTTCAGTCTGCCCCTTATATCCCTTCCCTTTATCTCAGGCTCTAATTGCCCAATTACTGGATCATTTGCCTCCAAGACATTTTAACAGGTTACACCTTGGCATGGAGATACACTTTTTTTGAGCAAAACTTCCAGGTCTTTCCACAATCCAATGCCCTTACACATTAAACACTTTTCCTTACTATTCCTGCTATTCTCTTTAACTGGGAAAGTTTCCACCCTGGTCCTCGCAGACAGATCTGGGCTCATTGTTGCTTCTAGGCCTTCAGGCACTGCCTCCTCAATTGTGACCATTCCCCATCCCACCCAGTCTCAATTCTCTTTTCTCTTTAAATCCTACCCACTTTGTAAGTTCCTCCTTCTCTATAAAGCCTTCCTTGACTGTACTGGCCAACGTTAATCCTTTCGTCCTGATGCAACCTTGTACATG
Organism: Physeter macrocephalus; assembly: GCF_002837175.3. Taxonomy (NCBI): domain Eukaryota; kingdom Metazoa; phylum Chordata; class Mammalia; order Artiodactyla; family Physeteridae; genus Physeter; species Physeter macrocephalus. Next base: position 52,129,320 of record NC_041233.1, read on the forward strand.
CCAGACACTATGATGAACACTTTATACCCATCCTCACACTTAATCTTTCCAACAGATCTGGCAGGAGACATTACTTCCCCATTTCAGAGATGAACACAGTAAAGTTCAGGACAGCTAACCAGCTCAAGATCAGATAGCTACTAAGTGCTGGAACTGGGGATTCAAGACCCAACCTTGGACTTACTGTCAGTTCTGTGAAACTAACCCCTTTCTCTCAGGGCCAGGCGGTTCAGCTTGGGTGTGTCCCACACAGACTCCAGGGGCTGGGAGGGTTGTCTGTGCTCGCACACTGCCTCCTTGCTCCTCTCACACCTCAAGGCCATTCTGGCTCAGGATTCTCTCCTCTGTGCCAGTGGCACCACCTTGAGCCTGGCTCCTGGCTCTTCTTTCTTCCTCCTCTGGGAAAAGCTGTCCATTACACAATTCCTTCCTCTCCTGCTGCTTTCATTCCACCTCATCTGTCCTTCCTGGGGTTCATACACACATCTTCTTAACCTCCTTCCCGCTTTTGAAAACCCTTTGTCTGGTTACAGCAGAAAGTCTGCCTCTTTCTTTGCCACGTCATTACTCCCCTTCCTCTCTGTTATCACTCCTATTTTTGTGTCTCCCCTCTCCTTGATATTAACTTTTGTCTTCCTATTTCTGTCCCCTCTTTTTTTTTTTTTTTTTTTTTTTTTGCGGTACGTGGGCCTCTCCCTGTTGTGGCCT
>NC_041233.1:52130220-52181874 GCF_002837175.3 Physeter macrocephalus
GGACCGGGGCACGAACCCGTGTCCCCTGCATCGGCAGGCGGACTCTCAACCACTGCGCCACCAGAGAAGCCCATCTGTCCTCTCTTTTACCTCTCTTTCTCTTTCACCCATTTCATTCCATTGAGGAGCTAAGGAATACCTGGAGGGTGGCTGATTAAGAGAGCCTTGTGTTCCATGGCACTATTCGGGGTGGTGGGAGTTGTTCTGCCTGGATTCAGCTTCCAGCTCTACCAGCTTCTTGCCTTGGACAGATGGCTGGCTCTCTCTTCCTCAATTTTTCATCTGTAAAATAGGCATGAGAGAAGTTACTGAGGCTGAACTGCAGTACTCCTTTATTATTTGGCTGTTATTATTATTTGAATTTAAATTTGAATTTGAATGTTCTTAGTTGGGGCCCATTGTCCCTACCTTTTAACCTGCCCTGTTTCTACAACTTGGCCCATGTTACCCATGTCATTTATCTGCTTGCCTCCTGTAGGTATTTGAGCTTGTGATCAACACAGACCAAAGCTTGAAAACTGCTCAGAATGTCTCCATTTATTTCTTTATTCCCTTACAAATAAATCATATTTCTCTCAAGCATCAACAGTGACACTTGTGGAGTTTAGTAGTAGTAGTAGTATGTTTAATTCCTAGAGCTACTATAAGAGTTTTCTGTTTTCATTTTTGTATGTCACGATGCGGGTTAAGTGAATGTCACCGGATGCTATCAGGTGGCCCTCCCTTTGAGCTCTCCACCCAGACGCATTGGTGAGCAATGCAAAGGCTTACTACATCACCTTCCCCTCAGCAACAATTCAGACCCCTCACCGGGCATCTCCAACTACAAAGTCTCCTTTGCCAGGTGATACCAGGAAATCTTTTTGCTCCCACCTAAGGGGGCACCCAGCTCTCCGGCTCCTGTCTTCATCCTTCCATATCCAGCTTCCCACCCCAAGCTTTGGGCATTTTCTTGGTGTGTAAACCCTCCCCCTCCTCCCAGCCACCCCCTCCCCGTCCCAAGCAGCTCATCACAATTATTTATTTATTTATTTATAGAGAGGCAGACTGCCACAGCCAGTGCCTCATTTGCATGTGTCTGAAGTCTTGGAAGCTTGACTACCCTATGTTCTACAACTGGACCTTGAGAGCTTATTTGGAGGTTCTAGCAGGGGAATGCTGCTACTCATATACCCTTGACTGAAGAGGGTCCTCCTCTACCTGGGAAGGTTGCCATCTTCAATGGAGCGTGTGGCTTCAGGAGGGACGGACATGGAGCAGTGAACGAGTAAGGGGACGCCCACCTAGCCAGCCAGAACAGCCAGATCAACCCTGGCGATCGATGGGGTGACAGATGTCATAGGCAGATTGCCTTCACACCCTAGTTTATCTTTAAATGAACATTCTGGCAAACACATTTTTTCCATGTCATAACTTAGATTTTTCTAGAGTGGCTTAGGATACTAATCAACATCTATATTACCTTTTCTATGGGTGAACATGTTCTGAATTCCAAATAACTGACTTAAAAACTTGTAACTGATATGTCTAAAGTCACATGGAGCTCAGTGAGGACCGCAGATCGTCAGGAATGGCTTCATGGAAAGTGCATCTGGAGTTAGACCTTACGGGATGTGTAGAAGGCATTCAGAAAAGGAGATATTCCGGGTGGGGGAGTAAAGAACAGAGGTAGAATTGATTCGGGACAGTGAAGAGGAGTAGAGAGGAGGAAACATGTTGGGAGAGTTTTTACTACTCAGTAAGTGGAAGCCTATTGAGTGATTTAATTTGTTTCCCTTTCCTCAGCTTTCTTTAATTTTTAAGTCAGGGATGGCAGTGCTGGGTACATATGCTACCACCTACCCATTGCTCCCATGGCAGACAGTGATAATTATTGTGACTTTCCTTTGGTGAGTCAAGTCATGACCTAAAATCCCTTCATAATGAAACATCCCAAGCATGTCCACCAGTTTGTTAGAGTTGGCTGCATGCGATATGAAATCCATTTGCTATTCGTGTCCTGGGTTTAGTCAACCTGGTGATTTTTGTCACTAGGGACTCTATTATAAATAACTTCATTAAGTAAGAAATGTAAAATCCATTTATGACAGCATTAATGTAATTGCTCAAATACATTATGATACTGTCTTGCTAGGATACAAATTTCATAGTGATGCACCAGAGCCCTTTTAACTGATGCTAAACCCATTTGCTTTTAGAAGGTGATGTCCAGTTACTGATGTTGATAGCTTTGTTTGCTCACATTTCAGTTTTGCATTGATCCATTTTCCAGAGCTTGATATTAATTTTTTTAAGAATAACTTTCCTGACACCAAGTGGAACATCTATATTAATAAGTTCTACTCCTGTCTTATCAAATAAACAATTTATGCCTGGACAACACATGGTCTACACATAATGTTTTCCATAAAGACAGTAGGATTTCAAGTGCCTGGGCCTCCGTGGAGTCTGTTCATTGGCTCCCTTCTTCCCTTTCTCCTGGTATTGAATTTTTATCTTTCAAGAAGTGGCTCAGGACTCATCTTTCCTGTGAGATCTTTCCTAAACCTCCATGTCCTCCATCAGAGTTATTCTCTCTCTCTCCTCTTTTCTGTTGCACTTTTTTTTGCACTCTTAGCAGAATAGCTGGGGACGTGCCCACGTCTCCAGATGGACTTGGAGCTCTTTGAGGGAAGCCCTGTTCCTCACCTTCCCTTCCCCTTCACTCAACACAGTGTAGGCACCAGATGCATCCTTTATTTTTGGTTACAGCAATACATCATTTTCATGTCGTTTGAATGTATCAGTGTTCACGCTGGTTTACCTGAGAAAGCAAAATCAGTGTAAGATTAGGTGACAAATCCATAAATGTGGATTTCAGGAGTCATTCATCTTGGAAGACTGAATTTTTTTTTTACTAACTAAACTGCTGACATTCTGTTTTTTACATTAAAAGTACCATGGGGTAAAAGCATTGGTGTTGGTGTCTGTCTCAGGCAGAGCCTACCCTCGCTTGAGTTAAGGGAATGTATTTGGATCCTATGACTGGAAACATGCATGTCATGAGATAAATATGCTGGCATTTATGTTAGAACAACAGATGATATCCTCTTCCCAAGTGAAATGGGAAAAGCAGGGCTTCTGGGGAGGCCTGCACCATGACCCCGGTGAGGGAATAGCATCCAGAATGTATCCCGGTATTCAGCGTTCCCGTCCTCTTGAGCATCACCCTTTGCCTCAGTTTTGCATATGGGAAATGGGTGGAAGTCCATGGAATTATTGTGTAACAAAAATAGCTAACTCTTATTTCCTATGAGTCAAGTACTGTGCTGAATACAAGAGGTGACAGCCCTATAAGGTGACAACATTAGGATCCACACTTAACAGGAGAGGAAGCGGCAGCTCGAAAGGTTTAGTGACTTGCTCAAGGTTGACTGCAAGAAAATGGAAAAGTCTGTGACTCAAATCCAGATCTCTCTGACCATAGAGCCTGTCCTTTTACCTCTGCCCTAAGCTGCCTCTATGGGAGCTCTGGAGAGCCTGATAAAAAAGCCAAATAAATAGAAGGGGTCAGGGATATCCTTATTAGAGAGAATGTTCAGTAAGAAGGTAATGAAGATAATATTATGTATTTTCTTGAGAGAGCTCCCAGCCCAGAGTAAAGACAGATGCTGTCAAACTGTACAGTGGCTGATTTAATCAATAACTTGATCTTTTGCATCCAATTAAGCTTATTTTACTGTCAGGTGATTTCTGAGACTTTGGTCCATTGCAGTAGGAATTCAGAGGATAAAGGTCTTTATTAGGGCTGGAGGGGGGCAGTGTGAATTGTTTGAGGGGTGTACTGCCTTTTCTGAATTGAGCATTGTTGTCTTTTTTCCTACCAGTAGGTGGAAATAGAACTGAATCTTTCAGCACTTGCTCTTTCAGCTGAGTCCTGGCAGGATTCCTTTAATTTCTGCCTCAAAAGAACAACAACCCAAAAAAACCCTCAGGAGAAGTTTGAAGTGTGTAGTTACAGGATTGCTATTCTGCAGTCAGACTGGAATATTTCCAGTCTGATGGTCAGATAATGGTTTTAGCCTCTTACAAGGCCAGGGTGCTGGAAGCAGCTGCTGGAACCATGGCTCTCCTGTGAGCCCTACTGGACACCCACTTCGAGTGGGTGTTTTTTTTTTTTTTCTCCTGTTCTGACCACAAGGCCTTTTCCAAGACTTTTATTCCCAGTTTTAAACCTTTGCACACTGTCAAATTGTGTATCATGATTTTTTTTCAGAAACTACATTTCTGAAATTAAAATTTACCAAATTAAAGCAGTCCACAGTGGATAAAGTAGTAGAGGAAAGTCTCCCTTGCCCTCCCCCTGACCTTCACCTGTATTCACTAACAGATACATATATCTCCACTTAAATAAAATTGGAATCACATAATATGTGTTATTCTGCATCTTGCTTTTGCCAGTAATCGATGTTTTAGGGTTGCCTGTGTATGTGACTGTCTCTAGGACAGTTCTCAACTGGGGCAATTTTGCCCCCGTCTGACACTTGGCAATGACTGGAGGCATTTTTGGTTGTCACAGCTTTGGCAGATGGTGGTGCTACTGGCATCTAATGGGTAGAGGACAGGGATGCTGCTAGACATCCTCCAATGCCCAGGACAAGCCCCCACTTCAAAGAATAATCTGGCCCCAAATGTCAGTTGTGCTGAAGTTGAGAAACCCATTTCGAGAGAGCCTCATTCTTTGTAATGGGTATATAGTATTCACAATGTGGAGTTCCATCCTGTATTAATCCATGTTCCCACTGGCAACCATTTTTTTTGAGGTATAGTTGATGTACAATATTATGTAAGTTTCAAGGGAACACCATAGTGATTCACAATTTTTAAAGGATATATTCCATTTATAGTTATAAAATATTGGCTATATTCCCTGTGTTGTATAATATATCTTTGTAGCTTATTTATTTTATACATAGTAGTTTGTACCTCTTAATCCCTTGGCCCTATCTTGCCCCTCCCCCCTTCCCTCCTTTCACTGGTAAACACTAGTTTGTTCTCTGTGAGTCTGTTTCTTTTTTGTTATCAATAGGTTGTTTCATTTTTTAGATTCCACATATAAGTGATAACATACGGTTAGTTTTTGTCTTTCTCTGTCTGACTTATTTCACTAAGCATAATACCCTCCAGGTCCATCCATGTTGCTGCAAATGGCAAGATTTCATTCTTTTTTATGGCTGAGTAGTATTCCATTGTATATATACCACATCTTTATCTGTTCATCTGTTGATGGACACTTAGGTTGCTTCCATATCTACCGGCAGTCATTTAAAGCTGTTTCTAACCCTTTGCTATTAAAAGCAATGTTGCAGTGAACATTGTTTTACATTTTTGTGCACTGTGAGATCTTATTTCTGTAGGATAAGAACACAGAAGTAAAGAAGTACAGTGTCTGAATTTAGGGACTTTATTTTAAAAGTAAAAGACCTAAACACTGGAAGATTTTTCTTAAGTTCACAGCAGGCTCATTCGGTGGGAAAACCTGACATAAACTGGCATGAGGCTAGTTACAATTTTTATTTATTCTATATAATGTGAATATTTAGACATTTTGTGATTATGGAATACTGTCTCAGTCTCTACTGGGAATGTTACATACTATATGGCATAAGTACTTCATTCATTTTTTTTAATTTTAATTTTAAAAAATTTTTACTGAAATATAGTTGAGTTACAATGTTGTATTAGTTTCAGGTATATAGCAAAGTGATTCAAATACACACACACACACACACACACACACACACACACACACACATTCCTTTTTTACATTCTCTTCCATTATAGGTTATTATACGACCTCATTGATTTTTTTTTAATCAGAAAAAAATTGAATCCCAGTGCTCTCTTAAGTTTTTGTTGCTGCAGTGATGCAGCACATTTAGCCTGTATAATACTCATGTGTTGCAATGAGCAGGTGACTTTGATGATTTTGTATTCAGCATCTAAAACCCCCTCTTTAAAGGTGATTCTGGTCCTGTAAAGAGAAGTTGTATGTATTCAGGTTGTAATTCTTGCCAGTGTCTTCCATGCAAATTAGCCTATCAGAAAACATCAAGCATGACCCTGAGAAGCACTTTTTGCCTTGATAGTTATAAATATCATCAGAAATATTAGCAATAGTTACAACAATTGAGTGCGTACTGTGCTTTATGCTTAATCAACATTACCAAGTCAGACTTTTACGACAATACCACTAAGAGGTGGGCTTTGTAGCTTCCATTATACTTAAGGGAACAGGTTTCAGGAGTTGAGCTCTTGGGCAAAGTAACATATCTGGGAAGAAGCAGAACCCAAGCTTGCAGTGGTATGTGCCACTTCCCTCCCCAGTATTATTCCAATTCACTTGCCCCCATGTGGACAGAGTTTTACTATTTCTACATTGGTGGTCATTAAAATTTTTTTGAGGAAAAGAAATTAGTCCCAAATTGCTTTTTCTCTCAAGTGGCTGCACTTGGACTTGAGGGCAAATAGGCAAGTGTCGCTCAAGTCAAGTGGATATTTTCATCACAACGTTAAGAGAAAGTCATTGGAGCAAATCTGAGGTCACACACTCTCCCACCAGTGAACTCCAGCACTGAGTGTTGTTTGAAATGAGAAAATGTTAATGTCCTCCCTGGAGCCTATATATGATATGATATTAAGGGAAAGCATTCAGTTATATTTATTTTTCTTGGTATAATCCCAAGAAGATGTCAGTTTCCATTATGAAAACTGCAGGTGTAAAAAATATTATCTTCTGTTTGCTACAGCAGAGCCAATCCAAGAACCCTCTGGAGAAATTCATACCCCAAGCCAACTGGAATTTGTGATTCCTGAATTTTTTGTGTGTGACCAGCCTAGGCTGAGGTGGCATCCAAGAAGGATGCTCCTAGGTTAGCTTTTTTAGCTGCCACTGACATAATCCACTTTGCTACCTCCTGGCTCTAAGAGTTTCTCCAAAACTCAGCATGCAAGGAACCTTCCCATTTCCTCAGCAGATTCCCATTTCTTAATGCTTTTTTCCCACTGTGTCCTCTGCAGCTCAGCCTACTGTCTTAAAGTTTCAAGTTTATAATTGATTTTACTTCAATGAAAGGGAATATCAGACCAGTGAATTACTCCTGTTGTTCCTTTTCCTGCACAGCTTTTACTGTTACATTTAGATGTCTTTAACATTTTACCCATGGTCTTTCACCCTGAGTGAAATCTCTCTGGTTCCTTGGACTTTGAGGAAGACATAGGTACGCTCCCCTTGACCCTGATTTCAGTACCCTTCCTCACAATACCCCAGAACCTTTCATGGAGGTTTCTTTAGATTATGCACTAACACTGCACAGGCCTGGACTCCTTTCTGCCTCAGGGCCTTTGCACATGCTGGTCCCTCTGCCTGGGACATATTCTTCTACCTACTACATCTCTGTACCTGGTGGTTGACTTCAGTTCATGTCCTCAAGGAAGCCTTCCCAAAACACACCCTTTCCCCTGCCAATGTCAGCCATTAGTTTATTTTATAAGTTTGTCTCTACCATAAGACTGGAGATGGTATTAGGCCAGAGACCACATAAAATATTTCAGTGCAATAAATATTTGTGCAGTGAGTGGACAAGCAAGGGCTGTACTACTCTGGATTTCCAGAGAAGTAGCTCTTCTGCTTTTAGACTTTATTTCTGGACCAATGTTTTCTCTAAAATGTGCATCTTTCTTCACATCACTCATCTGCCTTTTCACTGCCCCCAGCTTCTGGTCGTAACACTGGCCCTCTCTAGGGCATCCTGGTTCCCATTCTGGGCCCAGCCAGCCTTCTCAAAAACTGACTTATTTAGGCACTTTTCTATTCTGTTGTACCTCCTCAATATCAACAAGTTTGTTTTATTTATTTATTTTTAAATTTTATTTATTTATTTTGGCTGCATTGGGTCTTCGTTGCTGCGTGCAGGCTTTCTCTAGTTGCAGCGACCGGGGGCTACCCTTAGTTGTGGTATGCGGCCTTCTTATTTCTGTGGCTTCTCTTGTTGCAGAGCCCAGGCTCTAGGCACACGGGCTTCAGTAGTTGCAGCATGTGGACTCAGTAGTTGTGGCTCATGGGCTCTAGAGCACAGGCTCAGTAGTTGTGGTGCACAGATTTAGTTGCTCCGCAGCATGTGGGATCTTCCTGGACCAGAGTTTGAACCCGTGTCCCCTGCATTGGCAGGCAGATTCTTAACCAGTGCGCCACCAGGGAAGTCCCAACAAGGTTGTTTTAGATATAGTTTATTTGCTTGTGTTTACTTATTATGGACATTTCAAGCAAACAGGAAAGTACAGAGAGGCTTGTGGCAAATAGCCATGTACCCACTGCCCAGAGTTTCAAGTGTCAACATTTGTAATGTTTGCCTCAAATTTTTCTTTAAAGAAACAAAATGTTACAAAGACTGTTGTAGACCCCACTCCCCATTCTCTCTTCCTTCCTCAGAGGTAGCACTATGTGGACAATTGTCAGGCCAGTCATTGGAAAGTCTGTAAGTGGAAGAAAATAGAAAACTTGACATTTTGGCTATCCTTATGCCTTATGGATGGGAAATATTATCTCTTGTTTTCATTAATATTTCCCTGAATACTGGTAAGGTTGAACATTTTTCATATTTATTGGCTACTTAGGCTACATCTATGAACTGCCTGTTTATAGGTTTTTTTCATTTATCTCTTTGGTTGTCTTTTTATTGTTGGTCTGTAAGGTTTCCTGTGTAGTTGGATTACTCCTTTACCTATTTTATATATTACAGTTACCTTCTTCTAGCCCGTAACTTGTCTTTTATCTTTGTTTACGTTATCATGTATTTTATAGAAATTTTAGATTTTAATATGATTCAACTAATATTTTCCTTTATGATTTCTGCTTTTCATATCTTGATTAGGAAATCCTTCCTTATTCTGTGATTGTAAAGACATTCTCCTCAAAATGTTTTTCATGTTTTGCTTTTCATATTTGGAATTTTCATTCATCTGGAATTTATTTCTGTAATTAGATAGAAATATAATTTATTTTTACCAAGCTGCCACATACAGTTGGGTATATTTCTTTCTTTCTTTCTTCCTTCCTTCCTTCCTTTCTTTCTTTCTTGCTTTCTTTCTCTCTCTTTCTTTCTTTCTTAATATATTACTTGCAGCAAGTAAGGAGAACACTGGGGATCTTTCCTAAAATAGTGACTTCCAGTTGGTTATATTTCTTCCTTTGCCATCTTTATACTTCTTATTTGTTTTTCTTGTCTTATTACACTGCCTAGTACTTCTAGTGCAGTATTAAATAGATGTGTCCTTAGCCCTATGCTAAATCTCATTTAATTTGATTACACTAATAGTCATTAATGTAGGTATTATCTCATCTGTATGGATGAAGAAACTGAAACTTGGAGAGGACAAGTAACCCTTCCAGAATCACACAGCTAGTAAGTAAATAACAGAGTCAGAATTCAGACCCAGGTCTGAGCGACTACGAAGTTGAACTACTTATACTACCTCTTGGTCACAAATGACTTGGGAAAAAGATAGCCCCTTCTACCTTGCCTGCTCTTGCCCAGAACCTCTATGTCTAATGAGGAAAGAAAATTTTATTGAAGTGATGCCAGAAAAGCACTTCCAGTGTGTCTGAACAAAGCCAATAGACTTTGTTTAGTTTAGACCTGCCAAAAGCAGATTAGAGAACCATATAAGTATAAAATAGTTCTTATTCCAGGTGGTATAAGCATTTACTCAGGTAATAAAATCACATCTTGGTGGAACTTCAGAAATGAGAAGTAGATCTTCATAGTAAGTTAACATTCTCAGAAATAATAACAAGTAATTGACGTTTCCTTCCTCCTTCCTCCGTTCCTTCCCAGCCTCTATCCGTGAAAGATCTGAGGCAGCTTACAAATATCTACCCAAAACAAGATAAAATTAAAAGATAAGGAAATCAGGGTGAAGAGAAAAATAGATATGGCAAAATAAAAATTAAGTCTAGCCTTAGTGTCATTTGCTAGAGTTTGGCCACAACATAGCCCAAAGGTTCCTAGCAACTGAAACAAAGAAAACCTATCCAGCTACACAATTCACAGTGGGCATGGGATCAAAATAGAATTGTTGCTAAGGGTATATATAGTATTTTCTAATTCTGGGGGAGAGAGAGGAGCTTCTGCCATGACCTTCATACAGGGACCTTGTGTGGTAATGTGGACAGTGCTTACCAGCATCTTCTCAGTAATGGGGAAGTGCATCTCACTTGGACCTGGTTCTCCTACTTGACCCTGAGCTCCTTGAAAGGTCAGAGACCATATTTATTTTAGTCTACATTATATAACAGAGCCCAGCACCCTACGTGATACATAATAGATGCTCATAAAGTATTTTTTGAATGAATGAATATTATTTGTAATATCCATCAATAAAAGCCAATGGCTCAGTACAAGATCAATATACAAAAATCAGTTATATTTCTTTACACTAGCAATGAACAATTCCAAAATGAAATTAAGAAAACCCATTCCATTTACAATATCATCCAAAAGAATAAAATACTTAGGAATAAGTTTAACAAAAAAGATACAAGACTTAGACACTGAAAACTATAGAACATCATTGAAAAGCCAATGTCAAGACATTGGAGCAAATTTATAAAAAGCAGTTGTATGCAAAGTAAAAATATTGATATTCTAGGTATGTGACTTTCTGATTATTTGATTTGATCAAAGACTACAGTTTAAAATTTTAAGAGGAATAGATGGGCCGAACATATTTTTTGGCAATTCCTTATGATTATTACTTTTTGCATCCAAGTTCCTAGTAAGAAGGAACAACAGGGAGTTGGAGTTTACTTCTTGGTCAAGAATCTGAAAGTAAATATTACATGTTGCCAATAAAAGGTGCTGCTAAGAACTTAGATGAACTCATAATACGTATATGGTACCATAATTGCTTTGTAAATTGGAAGAGTATGTATTAGGTAAAATAAAATCAGGATGTACGTAGAAAGTGGGAAACTGCCTCAAACATTTAGCACCGTCTAATTTATATTGAGGACATTTATGTTACTGATTTCAACCATTAATCTGTATTTTAATATCTGTCTTAAAACACGTATCTGCTGTCATTAGCTAATTTTCACTGAGCCCATAATGTGTACCTGCCATTTTTCTGAACAACTTTACTGACATTATCTCATGTAATGCCCATGACTCTATAAAGGAAGTACTGCTGTTATTGTCTCCTTTTATAGAAGAGGAAATGGGGGCTAGAGAGGTTAAGCCACTTGCCCAGGTCACACGCAAGCACATGACAGTCCCAGAAATCACACCAAAGCCGGGGAACTGTTCCTCCTGTGCCTCCTGCCACCCTGCCATGTTGCTCCACTTATTTCTTGCCCAATGATGGCAAACACCAGTTTCCTGTGATCAGCTAGAAGTGAATGTCCATTTCAGGTGTGGAGTGTGAATGTACTCCGGGGGGTTTTGATGTTTTGATGTTGTCCTCAGGACGCCACAATTAAAGAATTGTCCCGATTTTAAGACTGTCTTTCCAGAGAGTCTCCTAGAATTTCAGGATACCAACTACAGTTTGTATGACATTTGCCAAGCATTGGCCTCAGGAATTTCATTGCTCAAACAGAGGCCTGGACACAAGCATGATTACCAGACTTTGTTCCTGCCTCACAAGGATTCTTGTTCTATAAAAGTAACAGAGTTTGTAGATAAGACCTTGGGCTCTAGTCAACCAAATCAGTTAAAATTCTGTTTTAATAATGGAACCTTCCACATAGTGTTGCTGTAGGCTGTCACTTAGGGCACTTAGCACAACGTGGGGCACTTAGAAAGCTTTTAAGAATGGTAGCTGCTAAAACACACAACCTTTTAAAACGACTTCGGGGTAAGGAGTGCATCTCGACAGCCAGCAGACACAGCCAACAGTTTAGAGCTAAGAGCGGCTTTGTACTGCAGATTCCTAAGGCCACCTGGAAACTCGCCAGCCTGGAGTTTGAAAATTTAAACATTTTCAAATTTATTTTTAACCAAACTTAAAGAAAAGGGATTCCCACAGTGTGAAGGAGGCTGCTGCAGCTTTGCCATTTCCCACAGGGAAAGGGACCGAAGGAGGCTTCTTTTTGTTGGTGGAAGAAATGAGGGGGAGGGCGAGAATTCGGGGTTGGGAAGAAGCCTTGGACTGGGAGCTTGAATCTGGGTCCTCAGCCAGCTGTCCCTGGAGTTCCCCGGCCGCTCTTTCTACTGCTATAAAACCGGGGTGGGGTGGGGCTGGACTACAGGCCCCTCCAGCGTTGACGTTCTGTGAAGCCATAAACGCCTCCCTGGAGCTACAATTTAATGTGAGCCCTCGGCTTTTATGGTGGGGCCCTTGTAAGTGTGGGCCTTTGGAAAGATGTCTCTGTATCTTTCACACAGTCCCAGGGAAGGCATTGTCCTTTATGTTACCCAGGGCCCTATATCTCAGCTTATAAATTCCTCTGGAAATTTGGAGCCAGGAGAAAGTTTGTCTCTCGGCTTAAACCCTTACATTTTTTTCTGATTGGATGACATCTGTGATATACCCTCGGTGTGTTTCTCTTATTACTCCATTTGCCAAGAAGCTCAGACCTAAATGCAGTGATTAGCAACAGTGGCTTCTCTCAGACAGCACAGGCCACTGAATACTTCTTAGAACTGGATGTTGTTGTTTGGTTTTATGTACTTTAATATAAAAACCACACGAAATCCTTTTGTGGCATTAAACAGGGCATAAAACATTGGTGCAGGATGACACAGTAAATAGATGCAGAAATACATGAATACTTTTCCTCACGACCAGCGTGTCCATTATCTGGCTTCTTCCGCACTCCCAGCAAGTCGGAAACAACAATAACAACTGATATGTAATAGGACCCACCCTGGACCGGGCACTGTTCTAAGTCCTTTATATGTATTTTCTCGTTCAACCACCTTATGTTTGGGGCTACTATTATTTTCTTTATTTAAAGATGAGAAAAGTGAGGCACTGAAAGATAAAGTATCCAGGCAAGTTCTCACCACCCCCTTTCTTCACTAGTGATGGACAGTCAGGCCAAGGGGTCACATTAAACCCAAAGTCCTAGTAGCCAAGAGGCCTTGGCTTGTTTATATGGATAGTAAGCCAACCACAAACAAACAACAGAAGCGGAAAATTGAAGACTGGAGAATCATCTCTCATTTTTGACTACCCTGAGATCTATTCCAAACTCTAGTTGGTCCTGTTTATTTGGGGAACCCCGTGGAGTCTCAGAGATGTCAACCCATTTTTTGGAATGTGTATGGAGTCAGGCTGTGGTTGGGGGATGGTTCCGTGGACTCCCAGTTTCCCCCAGACTTAGACCTGGTAGAAGGCCAGCGTGGCTGTGGGTACACAGGTGCCCTGCCTCCCCTAAAGGGTCAGTGGAAGCATTTCCCAGCATCGCTTGTCTTCCAGAGCTGGCACGAAGTCAGCTCAAAGTTCTCACCACCCCCTTTCTTCACTAGTGATGGACAGTCAGGCCAAGGGGTCACATTAAACCCAAAGAATTCCTTTGGTCCTGGGAGTCCTAGTAGCCAAGAGGCCTTGGCTTGTTTATATGGATAGTAAGCCAACCACAAACAAACAACAGAAGCGGAAAATTGAAGACTGGAGAATCATCTCTCATTTTTGACTACCCTGAGATCTATTCCAAACTCTAGTTGGTCCTGTTTATTTGGGGAACCCCGTGGAGTCTCAGAGATGTCAACCCATTTTTTGGAATGTGTATGGAGTCAGGCTGTGGTTGGGGGATGGTTCCGTGGACTCCCAGTTTCCCCCAGACTTAGACCTGGTAGAAGGCCAGCGTGGCTGTGGGTACACAGGTGCCCTGCCTCCCCTAAAGGGTCAGTGGAAGCATTTCCCAGCATCGCTTGTCTTCCAGAGCTGGCACGAAGTCAGCTCATTTGGCTACAAGCCCTAAGCAGATCCCGCATGGTGGCTTCTTTAGTACCTGGTTCTCACTCCTCTTCACACTGAATGCTGGAATGGCCATGGGTAGGGATAGGATGGGAAATTGTCTTGGCCAGTCATGGCCAAGCTCACCACCCAGGGCCTGGCCTGGTAGACAGACTGGGTAAGTACAGTCTTAGTTTGGCCATTGAGCTCAGTTGGGAATGTGTCCACAGTCAACATGCGGATGTCTAAGTGTGACCAAATAATAAAACAGCTTTTAGAAACAAATACTCCAGAATTTATACATTCAAAAGTTTCTCTCTCGTTTAGTCAGTCAACACACATTTCTTGAGCCTCCCCCTGTGCCAGGCACTATGCCAGATGATGGAGACACAGCAGCAAGCAAGCTCCTCTGGGCCTGCTGATAGGGAGCACACAGCAAGTGATTCTGCAGGCTGTTGCCTCTGCTGTGGTCACGTTGTATGCTTGGGAAGCCTTGTCTTTTGGAATCGCTTTGGGTGGCTCTGCCTTTAATCTGGAGATGGTATCATTGCTCGAAACATTTTTGGAACTGCCTTTTAGGAATTGCCTTCAGAGCTAGTCTGGGCCACACAGGAAAATCCATCTCACTATTTTATAGCCACACCTAGCTTGTGACCAAAAATGGTATTGCCCAGCTTGATGACCCAGTTTATTCCCTAGACTTGGCTCTGATTGACTTGCCTGTGAGCCAAAATTGCATCCACCCTCTAAGGATGGAGATTTACCACCACTGAGCATATTAGCAGTAATTTGGATAATTCTGAAATAATATCTCACTTGCCCAAAACTCCCATTGTCCTGTTCCTCTGTTATAACACTTAGCCCAGTCTCCCTTGCGGTGGGATAACCTCCTTCTGCCTCCATTTTCCCCACCAGGTTGGGAGACTTTGGAGGGCAGGACCATATGTCTATAACCTCTGCAGTGTCCAGCATGGATTAGATGTTCAAAAATGTATATTTACTAAAATGCAATGTACAGGTTCTGAAGGAAGTTGCCAAAGAAGCGTTCCAGAATTGCTGTGAGAGACAAGAGTGTTGTTGGAACATGGGCAGTGTAGTGTAGATGGAATATGTGGGCTCTGCAGTCTATCAGGCCTGACTCCAATCCCTACTTGTCCCCTTTACCAGCTGTGTGGCGTGCCCTACACAAATCGTTCATTCCCTCTGAGCCTCCATTTCCGCAGCTGTGGGATGGAGATAATGACACTGTCTTACAGGGGCTTTTATCAGGACAAGTGAGAATATTCATGTAATGCGCTAAGCATAGTGCCTATTGCATAGTACGCTAACTCAGTAAATGAGAGCGATTGTTTTATTTTACTATTGTTATCGTGGTTGCTGTTGTCGTATTGGAGTGAATTTTCATTTGGATGCATAAATTCTGGTTTTTTTAAAGTAACATCTCATCCAGCACTCACATCATTTAACATCATATGTCATAGAGATTTCATGCTGAAAGGAACCCTAGAACCCAACTAAGTCCAACCTTCTACTTTTTCAGAGATCTAGAAGGGGAAGTGGGTTGACTAAGGTCATACTGGTTCATGGCAGAACTGGGCCAGGCCAGAGCTCCTTTTATGTAACATTTGATCCTTGCCCCTACATTTGGAGGTTTTCCACCTTCCTTCCAAGGGCCTGGCAAGCAGGCTAGGGGCTCTGGGGCCTGGCATTCCTGGGCGGCAACAGCCAAGGATTTGGTTTATGCATTTGGGAGCTGCAAACACATGCTCCCCACACTTTTGTGTAGTAACACTTTGTCACTTTGCAGAGCACAGAGCACGCTTGCAATGGTGTGGTTGTGTCTGGTGAAGCTGGCAGGAGCAATGGACTGGTGGTCAGGGAGCACACCAGACAGACCTGGTGCCACTACTTAGGTACCAGGTGTGAGCTTCGGTTTCTTCATCTGCAGAACGGGGACAGTAATAGTATCTGCTGCATAGGGTTGTTGTCAGGGTTAAATGAGGTTTGCATACAAAGTGCTTAGCACAGTGCCTAGCACGTGGTAATTACTTTTAAAATTTCACATTATGATCGGTAACACATCCAAAAACAAAGTCTACCTCTGGCCTCCCCCCCAGTCTCAAGCCAATCTCTGATCGGTTGTAAAACCTTACCCGGACTCTCTCCCAAGCAGGTTCTATTGACAAAACCTTTTCCCTCCCCTCTTCCCCTTTTCATCCAGCAGCAATATGCCTCTCAGACCCTTCCACCTCACCCCAATCAGGGACTGTAAGATCCTGGAGTAATCAATAGCAGTTGCCCATCAGGAATGGTGTTGGGAACCCCTGGGCTTTCTTGTTCATCAAAAGTTATGGGAAGAAAAATGGACTTCTGGCTTAAAGAAACACTGCTTTTCTTTGGAGATGTTTCCTTTGAAGGCATTTGCAGCTGTGGGAGGCTCTGGTCTCCTGCAGCATAACAGGCTTCCACATCCCTGGATCCGTGCAGTCCACCATTACCACCTTGATACCAGGTTCTTTGCACATGAATACACTGGGTTCTGTTTGTTACCTTTTTTTTTTTTTTTTTTTTTTTTAAATCTCAACTAAAACTGTGAGTAATTGAGAAGTTCTGAATTTTTATTTGGAAAACATGATACTCGGTGAGACCAGACAATCCAAATAACCCTAAATTTACAGAGACCGGTTTCATTAAAACCCAAGGGTGAATTTTTTTCCCCCATGTAGAAAAATTGTATTTCACAGTGGTTCTTACAATGCCCTGACTCTGGATGGGGGCCCTCCCTTGATTCTGGATATTACATCATTTCATTTCGGCTAATGTAAACACTCATCACCCCGCATGTTACAGGATTTTTAGTACGGTCTGAGATTGGCCTTCACTCGGTGGGTCGTTGCAGTGATTAATGGTTTCAGAAGGAAGTGCAGCAGGAAGAGGCTTTGCGGGAATGGAAGAGGTGAGGCAGCTCCATGTGAGATTCTGCAAAGGGATTAAGATTTGGCATCGGGCTTGGTTTCTGTGCAGCCTCTTAGGCAGGGAGCCTCAGGAGAGGGAAGCAGGCTGTCAGCTGGGGCTTTGCACGCTCTCAGCCTGCCTTGAGGGTTGGTTGGTTCTTCCCTCTCTCTGCAATACCCAATTTTACCTTATTAAAGGATGGATGTGGATGCTGAAGGCTTAAAGAAGACCAGGTAAGGGTTCCCATTGTCCAGGAAGTCCCCTGATGTTCTTAATGCATGAAATCTGGGGACTGTTCCTTTTCTCAACACCGCTGTGCAGTGTTAGCCAAAACACAATTCCTCTGAGACATTTCACACAGAGGATCAGGGAATTTTCTTCCCTAATTAAGGAAGTTTCTAAAATGTTTTAACCCAAAATATTTAACTATAGAGATGCAAATTTCTCTTCCTTTGAAGACACAGCTTTAAGATTATTTCTGTGCATTTTAATCTACAAGGTTTTGAAAGGAATCCTGAGGGTTTATTAGATGTTTGTTTTCCTTCCTTTTATAATGGCCTGTGGTGTGTTATGTATGTACCAACATCTAGTTTAATGAAAACTTCTTCTAATTCATTATATTCTGCAGAATACTAGCTTTTGAATAAGTTGATCTTTTTGCAGATTTGATTTTTTTTTTTTTTCTTCTTTATCTTTTGGCTTTTGTGAATACAATCCTGGTAAGGGAATATCCTTAGTTATAACTAATTTTTAAGAGGAAATAAGAGTTCAGTGCAATCATATTTGATAGCATCCCTGGTTGAAATGAGCTACATGTTTATTCATACTTCAAATATACCTTATTAAAAAAATTTTCCGTGTACAATGTCCATAGTTTGTGGGAGAGGTGATACAGCTTATCCATGTGGTTAAGCTATCAATATTTATTCACAGACATTAAAAACATGTTAGACCTTTGATAAGATTAGCTCGAGAGATAATTGGAAGAGTAGTTTCCTGCTCACCACCAACTCAATTCCAAATTGTTCCTTTTCCTTAAAAAAAAAATTCTGGGGTTAAAAATAACCGAGAATAAAACTTGAAAACTGTTTTGTTTCTCTGTATTTGGCTAACTTCATTGCAAAGTACTGTGTTTAAGGAATTCAAGCTATGAAGACTACTCTTGAAATGGCTCACACTCTATCTCTGAATTTCTATAACCCTTTTCAAGAGCATATGATGTTTTATGAGTATTAGGATTAAAATTTTCAATTAAGTGTTTATTCCTTCTACACCCCTAGTAGATGGGGGAAAATAACATGAGAAATAGTGTCAGTTTCCTGACACAAGCTCAATTTTCCTTTCCGAAGTAGTGTGGAGTTGTCAAAGTGAGGATGGGGGACATTTGACACACCTGTTTACGGTGGGAGTGTGGGCGTCTTTGTAGGAGTGAATGCCTGGGGCTGTTGTGGCAGAAGGATAGACGCAGGAATTCTCTTTTTTTTAAAAAAATTTATTTTTAATTGAAGTATAGTTGATTTACAATGTTGTGTTAGTTTCAAGTGTACAGCAAAGTGATTCAGTTATATGTATTCTTTTTCAGATTCTTTTCCCATGTAGGTTATTACAAAATGCTGAGTATAGGAACTCTTGGTCTCTATTATTTATTGAAAATCAAATGTTTTTATTCAATGTAGGGGACTCCGACCCCACAGCTTCGGTCGGGTGAGAGGAGGTCTCTGCACCCAGTTGTTCCTACTGTTTTTGTTTGATGAGCCCTTTTAGTTCACATGGTCTCTGTTTCTTCCTTTGGGAGACAGGCGGTAGAATCTCTAGCATTTTGTGTTTTCTTTTAGTGGGAAGGCTAATAATAAGGCAGGCTTACGACTCAATTTGAGAAGGTGTGAGAGCAGCTGTAATCTTTAGGAAAAGAGAATCATGCCAGGGATTAAACATGCAAACTCTTAATTGTGTTATGTTCATGCTTTTCCTATTATTAGATAATCTAGATGTTCATGCTTTTCCGATTATTAGATAATCTAGACAAGCTATTGTTATAAATACTTTCCATAATTGAGGTTTAAAAAAAATCATGCTGTATAGTGTGGAAATGGGGAACCTTGATGTTGTCCTGACTTGACTTTTTCATGGTCATATTGATATTTTCTTAAGGGATATCCTTAGTCCTCTAATTTTTAGAAATATTAAACAAAATATATTTGTTATATTTCTGTTAAGAAAACAACATATGATTTTGTCATATATTACCTTATCCTCATTCTACTTTCTTCCTCCTTACCTGTCATTTAGGAGAGAGGGGAAATTGTCCAGGTAAACATTTGGGGAATAATTACCAGGAACGTCCTAGAAGGTTGCCATGAATTATCCTTTCCCTCTTGGTGTGCTCTTGATAAAGATTCCATCTATTTGTTGTTTTTAATTCTATTGAAATAGTAAGACATGCGTGTGGCTGAAAAAAATTCAAATGGTATAAAAAGGTACATAACGAA
Organism: Physeter macrocephalus; assembly: GCF_002837175.3. Taxonomy (NCBI): domain Eukaryota; kingdom Metazoa; phylum Chordata; class Mammalia; order Artiodactyla; family Physeteridae; genus Physeter; species Physeter macrocephalus. The sequence goes on from NC_041233.1 coordinate 52,149,606, forward strand.
AAGCCTCCTCTGTGGACTCCTGACCCCCAGTTCTCCCCTGGGCAATGTCAGAGAGAATTCTGTAAAACAGCTAACAGTGCTTTCGAGCCACACTTTTCAAACATGAGCAAGCATAAGCAACACCTGCAGAGCTGGATAAAACACAGCTTCCTTCCTGGGCTCCACCCCGAAGATGCTGGTTCTAGAAGACTAGGGTTGGACCCCCAAATCTGCATTTCTAGCAGTTTCCCAGGTGCTGATGCCACCTGCCGGGACCACACTTTGAACCGTGCTGGCTTAAAGTGAAGTTCTCCTTCTTCTGCTTTCATTTTTCACTTTCTCTTCTCTAGTTTTCAGAATGGCTGCAGGTGAAATGAATAGCCACAGTAACCCACTGGCAGAGAACCATAAAATAAAATCACATACCGGTAATCAGAATTGGGGTGGAGAGAAGGGTAGTGATGGGGACAAGCATTCTGTGTGAATAACTGCGCTGTGTGATGTACACACAGAGTGAAGGGCATTGCTTTACAGGTGGGCAGCCGTAAGTTCCAGCCTCAATTATTGTATGATCTGAAACAGTGCCATCGAGTAAAGTGAGCACAGCCTCCACCAAAAATCTCTTTTTATAGGTTGTGATTTTTAAAACATTTACTGTACTTATATATATGTAGATATACACCCACACACAAACATGCTGGAAAAATGACTTGTCTCTGCCCCCGCTCACCTCCGTTTACCCATGAGTGCCACCACATCTGCTCTGTCCTATGGCAAGTGACACACGTGGATCTACTTGACACAAAAGAACCCAGGTCACACTTTGGTATTGGGCAGAGTGTTTCCCATGACAGCAGCCCGAGTTGTAAACAGATTTGTTCTCACTGATGTATTGGCTCATTCCATGTGGCCTTATGTGCCACACACTGCTGCGCCGTGAGATACAGCAGTGAGCTGGACAGACATGGTCCTTGCCTTTATGAGGCTTTGGATATAGTAGAGATTCTTGGGAAAGGAGGTGAATAACCCAGGATGGGGATGGAGAAGGGGAAAAAGGGAGGACTATGAGGTATGACCCACATGGTAGGCGCTTAGTGATGACTGAGTGTCTGAATGTATCCCTTCCAGTTCATGTTTTGTTGAATTAAACAGTTACTCAGTGCAAGTCATAATATCAGGACCGTAAGGGATACCCAGGAGGGTGTGAAACATAGTTCTTGCCCTCAAGGAGTTTGCTGTTCAGGAGCAGGTGATACAACTCTGATAGTCCATCACTGTACCACTCACAAGGAGCTTCCCCATACATGTGGGCCCCAGTCCCCACAGTGACAGTGCGACATGGTTGGATAATAAAATATAAGCACTTGTCTCTGGCACCCACTTCTGCTACTTCCCAAAGGAGCTATTGCTGCAAGAAGAACAAAAAGGTAAAACACCTACTGTGTTTTATTTAATGTTCATTTCACACCCTGACTTGCTTTGCCACCAGGTGCCAATTGACTTCAAACTGCTTAGACATCTAATACTAATAATTTCCACATTCTCACCTGCAACATGAAGATATACGGAGAAGCATCAGGTGTATGTGTGTGGCAGGGTGGGGGGAGTGGAAAGGGGTTTTGCCAGAAGGTGTGTCTGTTCAGTGATTTCTCCCTTGAGGTCCATAGGAATCCAGCAGGGTCAATCCATCATACCCATGAGGAACGAACTGTGGCAACCACCTCAGGCTTAGGCAGGTGCAGGACACGGGGAAGCCTTGGGGCATTCCAGAACCACTTTGCAACAGTTGTGGCAAAGGGAGTCATTATCCACTGGCACTAATCGGGTGAAGACCTTCTGGTGAAAACGATGGAAGAGAGATAGGAAATCAATAGGACAGAAGCTGTCCCATGCATGCCCAACTCTACTTTTTGGTCCCAGTACCACAACTTGGGAGCATACAATAGGAAGGCTCTGAAGGCTAATTTGGGAAGCTGAGAAAGACGCTGAAGATCAGAACCTTTTGTGATCATTGCTGAGCCATAGTCATAGATAGATAGAGATAGATAGATGATAGAGAGATAGCTGTAGTACAGAGCATCCATGAAACAGGTGGAATTTTAGGGTCCTAGTAAGAGCAGGACACAGGGCTGTTGAGTTTTTCAGAAACCAAAGGCTCTCCTGAGACATTTGGCAAAGAGGGTAAGAGACCAGGGTCATGAAACAGATTGGCAGAGTAGTGGAGAAATCCAAGGACTTCAGCATAAAAATGCCATCAGGAAATGCCTAGTGGGTGGAAGTAGCCAACAGTTAATGAAAATATGGCAGTAGAAAGGGGTTATGGGCCACCTGACAAGGATAATGAGATTGAGCTGGAGACTGGAATAGGACTGGCTGAGCTAAAAAAATCAGGCCAATTAGTAATAATGAGGGTGTTTACTCGTAGATTGGCAAAATACCTCCCTGGGATGAATTAGGACAAATGATCATTTCCTGTACTAATGATTTTATTGAAGAAAAGGAAGAGAAGCACCATAGAGAGTGCAGGAAGTATTGTGTGTGAACACTGTGATTTAATGGTCCTAATAAGTTTAAGATTAATGGTCTGGTGCAAGTTTGGAAAATCAAGATGATGTATATATAACAGGAGAATTGAGAAAAACGTGAACAATAATTATGAAAAAATTGTCATAAACCTCAAAACTCTTGCCAAGTAATTTTTTAAAAACATTACCAACACCTTTGGAGAAGCACAAAGTATGACAAGATTCAAAAAACCATTTGGTGGGTTGGGTTGAGAAGAACTAGCTTCCTTTTCCTACCCCATCTTCTTTGGCTAGGATGATAAGAATAAATAACTGTTTGCTAAACATTTACTGTGTGCCAGGAATCAGGCAAAACCCTCTATGTGCCTTACTTCATTTGACTCTCATAGCCCTGGAGGTTGGGATAATAATCTCTATTTACAGATGCAGCTCAAAGAGGATTGCTCAAGGCAAAGACATGTTCCCAAGAAACGGATGTCTTCATGAGAAATAGAAAGTTAATTCAGAGAAGAACAGGGAAATCTACCTGGGAAGCCCACGAAAAAGATCCACATATAATTTAAGGAGCATCCTGTAAGAAACAGACATTAAAAAATAAAATAAGAACGCCTTTTAAAGTAATTGAATGAAGGAGCCAGCCAAAGACCCGGTAGAACCTTTGTAGATTACCGGAACACTCCTTCGGATGTATAAAAAGGAGCCAGCAGGCATAATAAATTATTTGCCTTGATCTTTTCAGAAAAACATATCAAACTGAATAACACTCTTAAATCATCTTTAGAAGCAGAGGTACTAGATCAAGTAGTGGTAGATGCACAGAATGTTCTAGACCTAGTTGACAAACTGGATGTGGATAAATCATGGGGACAGCTCGGCATTCATCCAAGAGTTCTAAAGGAATTCAAAGGTGAAATCGTGGGGCTGATCTTTAGCTTCAAAAACCCAGCAATCCCCTAAACCTTTGTTGTCTGGAAAAGTTGCCTGGCTTCATCTCTCTTTACTACTTCATTTGATCATAAATTATAATAGATATATGTAAAATATGAAATATAATAAATCAAATAAGAAAATAAAGACAGCAGTGATTTTGAATTCCCAAACCTTGTTGTGTCATGGTCTTGAAAGTCTTTGTGAACATTTCATTCTTGAAATTGCTGAGCATTACCCAGACCCTTACGATCATGAAAAATAAGCTTATAATTATTCATGTGAACTCAGTAGCAAAAGCACAAAGAAACAAATGGGCAGTGATTCAGGGTTTTGAGAAAGTATTCATCATACGGTTCTGCTTCACTTAAGGGGAAGAAGATACCTGCAGCCTCGGAAACGGACGCTCACTGTCCATTAATTAAAGGCATGTGGAGGATTTGGAAACTAATCAACTTTTGAGCCCCTAACTGCACAGTCCAGCTGCCCGATTTGCCTGGTGATCTGGCCCTGCTCCCAGCTGGCTCAGGCCTTCTTCCCTTTCTCATGGTCTTGACTTTGTCTAGCCCTGCTCAATGGCTAGTCCAGATGCCCTGTTCTCTGCTTTGCTACAGGTAACCCTAGTTCTGTAGTGCATAGGGCAGGAGTAGAATGGGCCCGGTTGGGGGGCTGGCCAGAGTCAAAACACAGTCAGAATTTGTGCCAGGTGAGACAGTCCAGTACAGGGAGTTTGTCAGCATCTAAGCAAGCAGGAGTAAACAAGAGATGGGAGCTGGGGTGAAGGTCAGTCAGTCATTTAATAGGTCTCTTTTGAGTACAATGTGCCAGGCATCTTACTGAGGATACTAATGAGACCACCATTGTGAGAAAGATAAACGGGTAAACAATCACACTAGAGCAGGGTCTCTCAACCTCAGCACTAGTGACATTTGGGACTGGACAGTTCTTTGTTGTGAGGATGGTCCTGTGCATTGCAGGATGCTTAGCAGCATTAGATGACAGTAGCATCCTCTCTCATACACAGTCTTGACAACCAAACATGTTTGCAGATATCGCCAAATGTCCCCTGGAAGCAGAATCATCCCTGCTGAGAATCCCTGCGGTAGCGTATAAGTGTCTGAATGGAGAAAGAACAGGTGATTATGGGAGCTCTTGGTAGGTCCCCTTACCCCAGACTTGGCAGGGAGGGGAGGCTTCCTGGAAGAAGTCATATCAAGAGGAGACTTTGCAGGGTGAGTAGACCTTAGGTGAAGGTTTGGAGAGGAGGGTCAGGAAGGGAAGTGCTCCAGGCCGAGGGAATAGCCATAGCCAGGTCTAGAGACCAGAGGGAGGCCAGCAGGGTGGTTACTCATGGGTGGTAGACACTCTTTTTAGTGCACAACTTTATCAATGCCCAAGAGGCAGCGTTTCACACCCAGGGTCCACCAGCAGGTTAATCCCTTTTGGATGCTGTGCTTACACGCAAGCAACTGCCCCCGAGTAAGGAATCATATTGGTTTAGAGATGCTTAGCCTAGTGGTTGCAGGTGCAAGGGAAGAAATGGGTATCCAGTCCCCTTCCTGGTGAATTTTCCATAGAATTCTGACTAATTGCCCCTTTCAGCTCTAATGTCTATTTTTGATTAGCTAAATCTAATCAAATTAGAGCAAGATTCAAAAGTTGTTAGCAGAAAACTTTTTTTTCCTCACATGGCTACCTCAGGAGTTGTTTCCAATTGCTAATAACTATAGACTGTTCCAGCAACTGTTTAACAAAAAATATGTTTTAATCACCTTTCAAATGCCCCCTGTCTTCCTTCTACCCTCTCTGTAATTGATTCTTTTCTAGAGAGACTGGTTTTGATTTCTGCCAGGAAAGGGCTATGAGCCACCAGCTGGGTCTCCCCGAGGGTTCACATATCTTCGAGGAAGATGCAGTCTGTGTCTTTGCTTTGGCCCCATCCCCTCTGCAGCCCGCTTCTCCTTGGGCTCCTTTATCACTTCTGTACCTCGTGGGCTCTTCCATTCCTTAATAACAGTAATTGACACTGAGCACTTGCTATGTGTCACCGCCACAGGGCTGCCTAGGAGAGGAGCGACAGGTACTAGAAGTGGGGGGAAAGGGAAGTAATCAGGTCTGGCGCCATACTGCTTTCATGTAGGATATTTCTTCTGATCCTCTCAGGAAACCCTACTTAGTGGGTGGTATCATCCTCATTTTACAGATGAGTAACAGGACTGATTTCACACAGCTACTAAGGGGTACAGGTGGGATTTCAGCCCACCTGTTAGACTCGGAGCCCACGTTTCTTCTATTTCCATATTCTGGAGAAACTACCCAGGCCATGGGCCTTGCTGTGGCCCAGCTCCCATACCATTAAGACAGACTGGTCAGGATCTTCTCAGGCTACGAGGCAGATCTGGAACTTGAGTTACCTCCAGGACTAAAAGTGAGGCTGTCATCTCCAGCTGTTCTTGGGGGCTTCTTGTGATCCAGATTCATCCTTATTTGGGCCATCACTTCATTGTTTCATTCACAGATTGCTGAGATAGCTTTACAAGCAGGAACCCCGGTTCTCTTCACCCTCCCAGCTGTCCCGGTTACTGCTCCCATGGGCAGCATGGAATGATGCTAAAGAGGCCAGGACCAGGATTTAGCAGACCTAGATTCTAGGTACCTCTGCCTTTCACTAGCTGTGTGATCTCGAGTGTGCTGCTTATCCAGCAAAATGATGAGCCAACCATAACCCCTACCACTGGTTGCCCTGGGTTTGGAATAACATAATGGCTGTAAAGGCAGACTGAAAAGTTGCATAAGCTACCACTGTCAAGAGGTACTCTGTCAGCACTAGGAGGGACAAATTACCATTGAATTGGCTCATAGTAGGAACTTAATACGTGTGTACTGAACAAGGGAATGAAAGAAACTCCATCAGGAGGTGAGCTCCAGACAGGAACTTCATATCAGCAAGTCTGGTTTCCCTGTCAGGCAAACAGCTGGAACATATAGTAAAGAGGGACTCTCTCTGAACACTCAGCTAACACAACATGTTAAGCACAAAGCATTGTGGCTTCTATAAAAGAAAATACCCAGAAGATTATACCTGACAGGATCCCGCTGATTACCCAACTGCCTCCTCGTTTGACAGATGATGAAACTGAACATCAGAAACATTGGTGGCCAGATCCCATTCACATGTAGGCAGAGGTAAAGCTAAGACTATTTGACTTGTCAGTTAAGGTCTGTTTAGACTGTGTATGTGAGAAAAGGGAAACCCTAGAACACCTTTTATTTGGATTTTCAAATAAGGCCTCCCAACAAATGTTCTTGAAGATTTAGTTATCATGGGTTTGGGGAATACTATATTGACAAGATGAGGACCTATGCCGAAGAGAGTGCTTCATACGTAGAGGGAAAATTGAAATCAATGATTTTATTCACAGTGTTTGTTCATTAATGAATCTATTCATTCATTCAACCAGTATTTACTGAGCACCCACAACTGTGTGCCAAGCACGTGACAAGTGGTGGACAGACAAGCCCCTGCCTGTTGGAGCTTCCAGGCTTCCTGTAACCAGATTCATTCTAAAAGAGCTGGAGAAGGCATACAGTGAGCTGCTCAAGGCAGTAAGATGGAGCTCGACCACAAGAACTCCTGAGAGGGCTATGTTAGTGGACAGGGACATAACAGACGGGTTTCGAAATGGCATTTCCAAGTAAGAGCATTAATCTTGGCAGTCTAGAGTTTTAGAAAATCCAACTGTTTGCACAGAAAGGAGAAAAGTCAGAGGAGGGAGGCCTGCCAGGAGGTTGCTACAACAATCAAAATGTGAGGTGCAGAGGCTTTAGACAGGGCTGGAGCCGTGAGAATGGAGGAGAAGGGTTTCTGCCTGAGTCATGTTCCCAAGTGTCATTGGCTGCCTGGTTTCGGGATGAAGGGAAGGAATGAGACAAAGGCGATGCTGAGGTCTCTAGCCAGAACAGTGGAAAGAGATAACAGCAATGGTAGAGCTGTGATAGCAGAGACAGTTAGTTTGCTTGGTGGGGAGTGACAAGGTCAATTTGAAGCAAGCTGATTGGGAAGGGGTGGCAGGATGGTCCAGGTGAGCGGTCATCACAACGGTACTTAACCTCACCTGGATGAGTATGTTTGGGAGCATTACGAAAAGGATGGCTTTGCACATCATAGAGGAAACTGAACTCTCTAGGAAGAAAAGCAGTTGTAGAACAAGACAGAAGATTGCTGGGGATTCATCAATCATTCTTTTTAAAAAACAAAAAACTTCTCATTGTGTAACTTTTCAAACAAACACACATAAAAAATAAAAATAGTACACTGGGGGCTTCCCTGGTGGCGCAGTGGTTGAGAGTCCGCCTGCCGACGCAGGGGACGCGGGTTCGTGCCCCGGTCCGGGAAGATCCCACATGCCGCGGAGCGGCTGAGCCCGTGAGCCATGGCCGCTGAGCCTGTCCGGAGCCTGTGCTCCGCAACGGGAGAGGCCACAACAGTGAGAGGACCGTGTATCACAAAAAAAAAAAAAGAAAAAAAGAAAATAGTACACTGAACCCCCATGTGCCCATCCCTTTGCTTCAACATTTATCAACATTTGCCAGAACTGTTTTATCAATCTCCTCCCAGGAGTATTTTCCCCTCCTGCTGGAATACTTAAAGGAAACCCAGATTTATATCATTTCATCTATAAGTACTTCATTATATTTTTTTTTACAGATAGTCTTTTAAAAAACATAATTACAACATTATCATACTTCAACAAATAAATAATTCTAAATTAACATTTAACAATAAGCCTACATTCAAATTTCCCAGATTGTCCCCAACATGGCTTTTAATATTTGATATTTGGAATCAGGAATTGGATGAAGTCCAATAGTACATTTGATTGACATGTCTCTTGAGTCTTTTAACCTCTAGCAGATCTCCCTCTTTTTATACTCCATTTAAGAAACTGTGGTGATGGTCCTGTTGAAAATTCAATCTTTTTTAGAGTCAGATAACTACTTGAGGTTTACTTCTTACCAGTACAATGGGCATAAAATTGTTAGGTGACTCTGGAATTTCTTTCTTGTGTTTCTTCAGTCTTAGGAGTTGCCACCATCATGGCTGATGCTTCCTGGTTTTGCAGAGCAAATGGGGTGCCAGGCTGCGCAAGGGCAGCAAGTATATACTTTCTTTACCAGTTGCGTACTGAGATGCTGTGCCAGGCCATTTGGGATATGCAGGGGAAACGGAAGTGCCTTTGCTTGGCTCTGAGGAGTTTATCACTCATTTGGAAGGAAGAAAATTACATGAAACTAAGAGATTCACACAGGCAGCATGGTGTTGGGAAGTCAAGTCAAGCTGCACTTGGCTCACACGTAAGCCTTAACGCTTAACAGCTGTGTGATCATGAACAAGTCAGTTCCCCTTTCTGAACCTAATTCATTTGGGCCTGGGTGCTTTGCTCCCCTTATTTGCTTGAGTAAGAAGTTTATTCACAATTTCTGGAAGAATTCAGAGGAGGGCCATTCGGTCTAAAATTGTAAAGTCACTTATCCTTGGGCTTTAGACTGCCCTTGGGACTCTTCCGTGCTTCAAGGGCTCAGTGCCTAGGTCTCTGCAGGTAGGAGAGATCTTAAAGGTCACTAACACTTTGGTGTGAGTTACTCATGTCTGCTCTGCCCTCATGCTCTATGCACACCTCCAGGGAAGGTGGATACAAACAGGTAATGATCTGTTTCAAGACCGGTGCACAATACCAAGCTCGGAGGGAGGGCTTACAGGGCACTGGTGGGGACACTGCACATGGGAGGGTTCCCTTTCTGGAGGCTCAGGTGGGCTTCCCGGAGAAAGCACCTAGAGAATGAATGTGACTTGGCCAAAGTTACCAAGAAGAGGAAATAGCATTTACAAAAGCCTGGAAGTAAGAGAGAGGAATGAGTCGGTGATGGATTTGGGATACCTGGGTGGAGCTGTTTCTGCAGAGCTGCCAGGCGCCTCTGGTCTCTCCACAGAGAGAAATGCAGTCATTGTCAGAAGCCCTGCCACGCAGGACCAGGCCTGGTTTACCGAGGAGAGGTGACATGGGACAATATGGGAGGTAGAAGGAGCCTTTCCTAGGAGCCTGTGGTCTGCTTTCTCTCTCCTGAGTGACTGTGTGACCCCCATAGACCTGGGCCCCAGAACCCTCAGTGTTTTCATGAATGAAGTGAGGATTCATGAGTTCCTATCAGTGCCTCAGTTCCATGGCTCTCTGAAATTATTTTTAAAGCTGAGAAAAAAAAATCAAGCAACTACTGAAAACAGATTTCTGTCCTTATTAGGTTGCAAAATGGGAACAGAAACAGAACCTGGTATTGAGAAAGAATTCAAAGAAACATTTGAGAAGAGACATCTTTGATATTGAGTAGATAAGGGCTCTGTGGCAATTCAAGTCAACGCTGAGCTTGAATTCCCGAAAAACAAGAGACGGATCACAGGAGAAATCTGAGGAAGAAGAGAAAAATGCTCCTCAGAAGCAAGTGGGCATTTGAGAAAAGGGACCGAGGGCCCTCCCCCAGGTGGGGTGAGTTTCTTGGTAAATACGGTGGCCATGGGCTGGCACAGAAGACGTGCAGGGTGATGGCGGCTGCAGACGTGCATCAGACAGCTTGAGCTCTTAGGAGGCGCCGGCTTGTGTCTGCTTGGAGGTGGTGGGGCGGAGGGTGGGTGTCAATACCTGCTCTGTGTGCAGGCGCTAGAGGGGTCTGGACTTAGAGGCCGGAGGCCGTTTGAGGAGCTAAGTGCCAGCTGAGCCAGGCAGGACTGGCATCTGAGACTTTGTGGTGTGTGTGTGTGTTGATAGATCGTGTTTGTGTGGGGCATGTACTTGGAGTTGTCTGGGGACCTCTGAGGCCGTGGGTCAGAATCCCTGAGGAAGCTGGATGAGTGGGGCTGCAGCTGAGCCGTTATCTGCTCTGCCTGCCGAGGAGAAGTCGGATTCTGACAAGGAGTCCAGGGAAGGAGAGGAGAATAGGTTTCCTCTCCAGTGGCCTTATAATATGAGCCAGGCAGAGTCAGGCGTCCTCATCATCATTTCTTCAACTTTGTACTCAAAACAGTAGCAGCGTCTGTTATTAAACATTAAGCTAGGTCCATTATCTACGTTAGTTCCAAACCTCCCAACGACCCAGCAAGTAGCCATTATCTTTATTATCCCCGTTTTACTTCCAGTGAGGCAATGGAATCCCAAAGAGATTAAGCCTCAAAACTAGTGAGTTGCAGAGATGAGGATTCACACTTGAGTTTTCCTCCTTCTCTTTCATGAGACACAATATGAATTTTTTCCAGTCCCAAACAGTTGTACCAATGTGCCATGTTCCCAGTAATGGAAAAAAATAAGCAATGTTGTTTTTAAATTTTTATTTTAATAGTGTTAAAGACGATGTCTTTGGAACTTCCCTGGCAGTCCAGTGGTTAAGACTCCGCGCTTCCACTGCAGGGGGCACAGGTTCGATCCCTGGTCCGGGAACTAAGATCCTGCATGCCGTGTGTCACGGCCAAAAAAAAAAAAAAAAAAAAAAAAAATGCTCTCTTTATATTCCTATAATTTGCATTTCTTTGATAACTAGTGAAGGGCACAGTGTTTATACCGTCTATCCTCCTGGGGGAATTGTGTTCCTTTTTTAAATTTTTGTCCACTTCTAGCCCTCTCATATCACAGATAAAGACAATACAGTCTGGGGAGTTTAAGTGACCTGTCCAAGGTCACACAGCTAGTTATGGGAAGGGCCACGGCCATAACCTCTCCACTGGCTCTCTTGACTGGTCCTCCACCCCATTACCCTGGGCTGAGCTCCCAGGGCCCCCATTCTGCCACCTCAGAGGGAGGTACTGGAAGGCCCACTCATTGCAGGGGCTGCCCTGGGGAAGAAAAACAGGACAGGCAGCTCATTGACCAAAGCATCCCGACATGAAATCCTTCCTACAAAGAGCCCTGGAATCTCTTCTGATGAATAATAGGCAACGACTCAGGCACACTTTAAAATAGCTAGTTTGTTTTGAAATTAAAAAAAAAAAATACAAAGAAGAAAAACAGTGGAGCAGGCGCGTTTTAAAAGAGTTCTCACTGGAGGTTTTAAAAGCAAATATAGAAACCAGCTAATAAAGTGCCCATCACAATCCAAAGATGAATACACCTAAGAAAGATCTCACTGGGGCACTCGGGGACAAGAACAGATATCCTCGTGAAATCAACTGTTTAAAGCAGCAGTCCCCAACCTTTTTGGCACCAGGGACTAGTTTCGTGGAAGACAGTTTTTCCATGGACGGGGGTGGGGGTGAGGCGGGGATGATGGTTCAGGCGGTAATGAGAGTGATGGGGGGCGGCAAATGAAGCTTCGCTTGCTGATTGCTCGCCCGCCGCTCACCTCCTGCTGTGCGGTGTGGTTCCTAACAGGCTGCGGACCAGTACTGGTCCCTGGGGGTTGGGGACCCCTGGTTTAAACCAGAGCACTGACTACCAGGCACCCTGCTGAGTGCTTCTTGAGTATTCTCATTTATTCTTCACAACCACCTGATAAGATAGATCCTGTTATTATTATTATCACCATTTTATAGATAGGCAAACTGAGGCTAAGAGAGGTTCAGATATTTTTTTCAAGGTCACAAGATAAGAAGCAGCAAAGTTGGGGCTTCAACTAGGGCCTGAATCCAAGGTTTGCTCTTAATTACTTATGCCACCAGACACCCTGAGGTCATGTCTTAGACCGTGGAGTGGCAGCAGCCCTCTGGCTGGCCTGCACTGGGCAATCCTTAGGAAAACAAATTATCCCAGCCACTTTTTTTTTTGCGGTACGCGGGCCTCTCACTGTTGTGGCCTCTCCCGTTGCGGAGCACAGACTCCGGACGCGCAGGCCCAGCGGCCATGGCTCACGGGCCCAGCCGCTCCGCAGCATGTGGGATCTTCCCAGACCGGGGCACGAACCCGTGTCCCCTGCATCGGCAGGTGGACTCTCAACCACTGCGCCACCAGGGAAGCCCCCAGCCGCTTTTTATAATAGGCCCTGCTGCAGAAAATAGCGCCCCAAAGACCAGTTTTCAAGACTATTCTTCAGTTCTAGTAACGGAGGCTCAAGAAATTAGTTACTTTGTTGTAGGTAACAGCTCTTAAGTGTTGGAGCTGAAATGACCCAGACTCAAGCACCCAAGCAGCTTGTCTCATCTGAGCTATAGTCCTTCCCTCTATCATGCATGTGTGCGCGCGCGCACACACACACACACACACACACACACACACACACACACACACACACACACACACACACACACACACAACTCAATCACTCACGCAGCAGAACAGCTAAGAATAAAATGGGTTCAAATAGCTCAAGCAAACGGTTGAAGTTACAGACTCAGGCTGGCGGGCACCATGCCAAGGCATTCTAATTTCATCTCTACCAACAAACTCATATCTCCTTTTTAAAGAGAAGCGTCATTTTGATTTCAGCAGTCCTGGCAGGAGGTTTTTCCATGTAAATCCCTCCCAGCCCTTCCGAAGTAAAAATGAAGAACAGCTGATCCTTGTCTTGTCTAATGCATGGCTTTCCATAGTACTTTTATGAGTAGCATGAGTGGAGAGGAAGTATCCTTTAAAAGAAGCAGTGTGCGGCTGCTCTCAGCTGCCTTGTTTTGTCTCTAGCAACTAAGATTTATTTTATAAATGCGTACATAGTGCTTACTGTACAGCAGGCCCTGTTCACATCCTTATCACAACCCTGTGAGGGGGAAACTGAGGCAGGACGGAGCCTGGTAGTACTTTGCGTGAAGTCACTCAGCTGGGGGTTAGCAGGGCTGGGATCAAGGCTCAGGCAGCCTGGCTTTGGTGCCCATTACTTGTGGGTAGTAGAAAGTTACAGTTTCTTCTAACATAGAGTCGATTATCCTCATACAGGGCTTTTCTCACACAGAGAGTAAGCCTGAAGTTCATACATTCCATGACCCTGGAGGAAAAAAGAACCAAACTCCAACAAGCAATGGGAAATGAGTCAGAATCTGTTTATTCTGGTGATTTATTTTGTGAGAGCAATCTGTTGAATGAATGAAACGTGGGCTTTTTTGCAGCCTCTGGCCACTCTGATATTCAGTAATTCATTTCTTTTGATCTTCTAAGCCATCTAATTGAAATACCCACAAGTTCAGATATTACGATTTATAATTGGCCTCCAGCCCCTGTCTGCATCTGGCACAGTGGTCTCAACTACATCTCAGCCCTTGTGCATTTGACCTCTTACTCTAAAAATAAGGGCCAGATGAATGCTTATATTCTTTATAGAACAGATGATGGTTTTACTGAACGAGTGTGGTTTATGCTTTAGAACAGCTGCACGTATGGAAAGAAATTATTGGAGTAACCCGTTTTCAGACCTTCACACATACATTTGGCTTCAAATTCAATACGTGCTTTCTCAAAAAGGAAATGAATGTAAACAATCTTCTCATACATTATCCTGCACATCTGAATCCTGTGTTTTAATGGTTTCTCTTGACTCTGGTATATAATACACTGGAAAGGAAGTCCCATTCATTTGCCTCTTTGGGATATGAAAACTGTAGAATGTTAGAGTCGAAAGGGGCCCTGGAGATCATCTAGGGTGACCCTCATTTTATATAAGGATTCTGAGGCCCAGAGAAGTTTTGTTCTCCAGAGCCTCTCCGGTCAGTCAGTGGTGGTAAGCGTGAGACTGGAACCAGGTGGTCTGACTGCAGGCTAACTGAGTTGGCCGATGCTGAGATAAACTCCAAAAAGCTGATGTTCAGAGGTTCTCTGGCCCACCACAGCTACAGCTCCCCGCCTGACTGCCAGCCTCACCACCTTGTCAGCACTAGGGATTGCCTATCTTCTCTCAGGCCTTGGATACCTCTTCCAGGCTTCGGGCCTGGAGTCCCTTTCTTGCATCAGGCCTTCATTGCCCGGATAATGTGTTGGCCTTCTCACCGGCAGCCCTAGTCTTCCTGATCACCTCCCCGCACAAACACACACAAAACACTTTTAAGACATGAAACTATCATACCCAAAAGGCCAATCTTGATTACATCAGACCTTTTCTAAAATATCGTTGTTCGTTTCATTCACTGATGTGTCCCAACCATCTGGAACAGTATCTAGCACGTAAAAGGCACACAATAAATATTTATTCAGTGAATAAATGGCTCCTCATTTCCTACTGAAAAAATTAATTCTCCTTCCTTAGCCTAATGTTTGAGGCCTTTTATTATCTGGCACTAATCTTTTCCCACCTTTCCCCTTCTATCCTCCGGTAATTTAAAAAACGACAAAAAAAGATATTCTTTTAGGCTAACAATTTACAGAGTGTTCACTATATGCCAGGCCTTTTCTAACCTCTTTATGTGTATTAATTCATTTAATTGGCAAAACAACCTTATAATATGAGTACTGTCATTAATGACATTTTACAGATGAGGAAACTGAGTCACAGAGAGGTTAATTTACCTGTCACTTCTAGGACAAGACAGAGCTGGGATTCAGACTTGGGTAACATGGCTTCACAGCCCATGCACATAACCACTGTGCTATAGCTAGCTCTCCTGTTTATTTTTAATTACAAATTCCAACAATCTAGAAATACCTAAAGTAAAAAGTGACAATTGTCCTTCTCTCCAAAATATTGAGATGATCCATGTGTATCCTTCCAGGTGGCTTTCTTATGTTTATATGAATAGTTATATAATTTTAAAACTGAAAGTGGCTCATATTATATGTATTACAGCGTGTCTTTTTCATCTCTTGTATTTTTGAGATTTTTTCATGTTAGTACATATATTGCTACCTCCCTCCTTTTCACTATTCCCTACTATTCCATTGTATGGATACACCATAATTTATTTAATCGGTCACTGCTGATGAACACTTCCTTAGGAAAGGAACAATGCTGGAATGAACATCACTGTACATCTATCTGTGCAATGTTAATATCTCTATAAGTTCAGAGTCCTAAAAATGTGATTGCTGAATCTTAGGGCATATACACTTAAAACCGTGGATATTGATAAATGGTCCTCTGGAAAAGTTGTGTGAGTTTATCCTCCTGCCAATAATGTCTTGAAGTTCCCCCTGATTTTCCTTACCTCCGTGTTCAAGTTCAGGAAGTGAGCACTAGCTCCCTTCCTAACAGTTCCCGTCCTCTCTGAGAACTCCTGTTCTCTGCTCTCATGCCTCTTTTTCGGCAAAAGAAAGTTATTTCTTCTTCCAACATTGTTTGGCTATAATCAGACCCTCCCTGATCCCTCACTTCTCACCTGTGTGGGTTCTCTCTGTCTCTGTCTGTCTGTCTTTCTCTCTCTCCCTCCCTCGCTCTCTCGGTTATGCAACACAAAATATAGACCTTCATTCAGGACAGGGTTTCTTTGTTACAATTTTCCTATCAGGGAACTTGGAGGCTACATAGAGAAGAGTGAACTCTGTGTTCCTGGCTGCGATGACAGGTCACGTGGTGCGGGCTGGGCTTGATGCTGAGTCTTGCGGGATCGGTATTTGGTTGTGTAGGTAAAGATGTCATTGTCATCTTGCCCAGCCTTATTTGGAGCACAGCAGTGACTATGATTAAGAAAGGAGCAAAGGGTTACAGTGTAAGGCAAAACTAGAGAAGAGCCTTTTAAATGATGAAGGAGATGGAAAAGGAGGGATAAAGGCATGATGCTTCCTGAACCCCTCCTTTATGCTACCTCTTTTGCTTGGTGCTTTACATATATTATTGCATTTAATCCTCCAGTGAGAACAGACTAAACAGCTTAGGAATGTTCTGTCTGGAAAGAGGAGGAGGAGGTGAACAAAGTTTCTAAAATCATAAATAGACTTCCTAGTGTAACTACTAAGAAGAAGAGAAGATAGCCCTTGAAGTTAGAGCCGAGCGAGCCTGGGACAAGAGAGAAGTACTTCCAAAAGTGGCAAGTAAGTAGTGGACTCTGTAGCCACAATTGTGGTGCAGATGGAAAAATAGATTTTTTTTTTAAAGATTTTAGGAAACTACATGGTAATGGATTGCTACTGGCTTTCTAAAGAAAGTTAGAATGTTTGTGGTCCATATCATTCCTGTTGGTGTCAAGGGGTCCAAACATGCTTTTGGCCCAATGTCCATGAAAGTGTTTAGGTTGGGGATGGGTGAAAGGAGACCATTCTGGGCTTCCTTCATCTCTCTTTAAACCAGAATCGCTCTACTTCTTATCTTTTATAAATTCTGGGCTTCTACATGAGATTTCTCTTGAAAATATTTTCTGTTATTAAAAAAAAAGCTCAGGGACTTCCCTGGTGGCACAGTAGATAAGAATCCGCCTGCCAGTGCAGGGGACATGGGTTCCATCCCTGGTCTGGGAAGATCCCACATGCCACGGAGCAACTAAGCCCGTGCGCCACAACTACTGAGCCTGCGCTCTAGAGCCCGCCAGCCACAACTACTGAGCCCGCGTGCCACAACTACTGAAGCCCACACACCTAGAACCCATGCTCCGCAACAAGAGAAGCCACCGCGATGAGAAGCCCTCGCACCCCAACGAAGAGTACCCCCACTCGCCACAACTAGAGAAAGCCCACACGCAGCAACGGAGACCCAACACAGCCAAAAATAAATAAAATTAAATCTTTAAAAAAAAAAAAACAGTTCATAAGTCATTGCGCTTGATTTCATTATTGGAGATGAGCTCTGGGCTGAATGAACTGTGAGGCTAACCCACTGTGGCAGATTTTGTCTGTGAACCAAGGCTCCACCATTGCTTCTCTCCGTAGCACAGGCCAAGGCCTGCTGGCCTCGTAGTGCATTCCTGACCCCAGTCATGGGGGAGGGCAGGGAAGAGAGGGCACATGCAGCAGCAAGAACTGTTCCCTGTGACTGGAGAAACAATGCCAGTCCATTTGTAAGACCTCCTGGTCCCCAACCCACTCTGCCCCAGGCAGGGTCTGAGCTCAGCTGCACCCATGGTGCCTCCAGGAGCTGCACCTGCTGTTTTCCCAGGAGGAAGAGTCAGGGAGACCTCAGCCTCAGCCTCAGCCTCAGCCTGGCTCGCAGGTTCGTGCCTCCTCTGTGCTGTCCCTGAGCTCCCTGTTTAACTCCTACGCTTGCCTGATCTTTCCCTTGGGCTCTGAGTCAGAAGACAGGGGTTGAAATCTCTGCTTGGCCATTTTGCAGCTGTAAGATTTTATGTTACTCTGAACGTCTCTCTAAGTCTGTCTTGTGTATGTTTCCGTAACTACTCCTATTGGGTGGCTAAGATAATGGGATTGACTGAGATAATGCAAGTAAAGCACTTAGCAGAGTGCCTACAATGAGGTAAACCCTCAGATGGTGGTGTCAGTTGTCATAGTCGCTGCTGACGTATGTCGTTTTTATGCCTCACATCATCATTGCTGATATCCTGGTTCCTAGACCTGTGACTTGGAAGAGAATTTGATTCCTGCCATGATACCTGATTCTGAACCACTGATTCTCCCCGCAGACATCTTCCTGCTTCTTTCCAGTCCCACAGCTCGCCTGATCAACACTGACTTTCCTGTCCTTGACCATACTTGCATTGACATCCTAAAGGACAGTACACAATACACAGGAATACACAGTAACAACCCTCTTTGTACTGTTATTGCATGTAGAGGAGTACACTGTATCTCCAAAAGCACTTCACATATACTGTTTCATGTTTGATAGGCTTCTTTTTTTGAAACTGAGCCCTTCAAATGTCAGTGACAAAGCCAGGGGCTTCCTAGTTGCATAGAGGAGTAGAAACACAGGTCCTCTGATTCCCAACTTCTTACCATTCCCTGCCATCATTGAGTTTACACATCACGACATGGTGCTTTGGTACAATATTGCAAGTCAACTATACTCCAATTTAAAGAAAAAGATGTATTGCTTTGCTTTACATATACATGTAGATTTTCCTTTGAATCTGGGAGCAGGAAGAAAGTGAGAGTTTAACTTCCACTTCTCTGTAGCCATACTCTAATCAGCTGCTAAAACTGAGGAAAATTGGGCCTTTATGAAAAAAAAAATTTTTATCTTTGACCTATTCTTGTTTCAAGATGTTCTGAATTTATCCCAACAACAGCTGTTAAGATGTTTGTCAAAATTTTGCATTCCCAAAGGCCGAAATACCTGAGATAAAGAGAAAATACAACCAAAAAATAAATAAAAACAAAAATTTTAACCTAAACTGCTTTAATAAGTAGAAAATGGCCTTATGCTTATAAGAAAGACATTCTAAGTAAAATCACTTTGCCTCTGTAACCAGCAAATCCTTCCATCTTAAGAGCATATCAGTTATGTCTCTTTGTGCCAAAAATCACAAGACCTTTCATTCTTGTTCTCATGATCCACTGCAGCACTCTATTCAAAGTTCTGGGATGGATTCTTTTTTTGCTGGCTCCTTTGAAGTTCCTCAAATGGAGACACTTTAAGTTGCGGCTTGGAGTATGTTTTCAGACCAGCGTAGAGCCGGGATCCAGGGGAACATTTCACATGACTTTTGATATTAGATAGAATCCCTTGACAAAACTTGTTTGCATTACAAAAATTATGTAACGAGTATAGACCCTTTCTAAAATTCATCCAGGAAATAACCACCCGTGTAGAAAAAGTGTTATGCATAAATGTGAATATCACAACAACTTTTATAATAGTGGAAAACTGGAGACAACTGAAATTTACACCAATAAGAGAAGGTTTCATTACACTGTGGTTTGTTCATGGGAAGAATCTCACAATGAAAGCAATGTCTTTTAGTAATACAGAGAAAAGCTTGATTGTCATGTTATGCAGCAAAAGCAGAAAATAAATTGTATCTAATACAGCCACAACTGTAAAAATATACACCGATGGGGTATCACGTGTGATCTTTTGCTTTTCTTTATTTTCTCATTTTTCTATAATCAGCATGAATTTTGATCATTGGAGGGAAGGCTTTTTTTTTTTTTTTACTGAAAACAGAAGCATCATCTTTTTTTTTTTACATAGTGCTTGTGTTTTTTGTTTCTTTCTTTATTTTATTTATTTATTTATTTGGCTGCATTGGGTCTTCATTGCTGTGCGCAGGGTTTCTCTAGTTGTGGCAAGCGGGGGCTACTCTTCGTTGTGGTGCGTGGGCTTCTCATTGCGGTGGCTACTCTTGTTGCGGAGCTCGGGCTCTAGAGAGCAGGCTCAGTAGTTGTGGTACGTGGGCTTAGTTGCTCCATGGCACGTGGGATCTTCCCGGACCAGGGCTCGAACCTGTGTCCCCTGCATTGGCAGGCTGATTCTTAACCACTGCGCCACCAGGGAACACCCCGAAGGTTTCTTTGATTTCTCTAGAAAAGTATTTTTCAAACTCAGCCAGTTTGGGCTTGCATAATTCTTTGCTTTAAGAGCTGCCCTGTGCCTTCTAGGGTGTAGCAGCATCATTGGCCTGTACCCATTAGGTGCCAGTAGCATGTCCTCAATTGTGACAACCAAAAATGTCTCACATTTTGCCCAACGTCCTCAAGGGGCAAAACGGCTGATACTTTCCCAAATTCCCACCACCCTCTACGGTGCGTGGGAGACCAGAGAAGTGAGGAGGCAGGAAAGAGAATGTCTGGAGATTGATCTGGAGGGTTTTGCTAAGAGAGTTATGCCAGGAGCTTGCAAAACATTAGGTCAGTGTGGTCAGGAAGGAGGGGCAGAGAGAGGGAGGGGTCCCGGAGACCCTTCCAAAGGGAGACAGCTGCTGGGTACAGCCAGAAGGGCCCAGCTTGCCTCCACAGCACATGGTTTTCACAAGGAGGCTATAGCAGCTGGCAGTCCAAGGGCCACCTGGATCGGGGAGACCCACCAAGACGTAGCAGTAGCTGTTCAGTTGTGCAGTGATGGAAAAATCTAGGAATTCATTCCTTCATGAAACACTTGTTTGTGGCAATAGGTAGCAGGATTTCTTCCAGCTACAGGGTGGGATTCTAGGAGGGGATTTCAGCCCTTTCATGCAGAGACAGAGTGAGGAAGGAGTCTGGCAAACAACGAGGACTGAGATTCAAGCAGTTCTGGTCACTGGAAGGAGGTAGAAGACTGACTTCCCAGCCGGGAATGAAAGCAGATACACTTGACTAGAGACTGCACCAAAGAACTACAGATCCTTGGTTTAGTATTGGCCTCCCAACTGCAGCAGCACAGAGCTCTCACACAGAAGGAGCAGAGCCTCGGATGAGGAGGTGGAGGAGTGCGCGGGAGCCCTGAGGGCACCAGCAAGTTGGAAGTGAGATTGTGCAGGGTCAGGTCTAGACTGAGACCTTTGTACTTGGTCCTGTAAGAGACAGGGCCAGTTTTCCTATAGGAAAGATCACTAGAAGAGGCTCAAGGAATATGCACTTTTTGAATTTTATTGGTAGTGCTAAATTACCTTTCACGATGACAGTATAATAATCAATGGGTAAAATATAATTGTGGCATTTTATGGTACTTGAATAAAAAATCTATTATTTTAAAGGTTTATAGCTGTTGCAGCTTTGCTTTCATGACCTGTTGTTGATCATATCTCTGATTTATATGATGTCTAGTCAGGAACACAATCCCTAATCATAAAATATTTCCTATGGGAAAATAACTTGCTTTATGACAATCTGCTTTACGACGTGCTTTCCAGAAACAATGTGTGACAAAAAGTGAAGTTGGTCTATAAAGTTGGTGTTTGTTTTATCTGTTTGTGAATTATCTTGCTTTTGTCTTCCTTAATGGCTAATTTATTTTCCATCCTGTACTAGAAATATATATTTAATAAAACTTGAAATGTTCCTTTTTAAAAGTGTATGAAGCACAAGGAAGATGCATAGATGGATTTGTAAGATGACGGTTCAGACTGAGTATTATACGTATCTTCTATATCATGAAATAAATGCATTCAATTAGTTTGAGTAGTATGAAATTTCCATTTTGTAACTCAAAACAATCAAATATCCGCAACTTCATATGGTTCAGTCTAACAGGAATGTTAGCTCCAAAGAAAACTTTTGTGAAATGAATATTCCGTTTCTTATTGCTTTCTTTAAAATTCAGATTCATTTCCCTGAAGGCAGGGTTGAAAACTTGGGCTGTGTAGCATTCTAGGCATGGCTGGAATTCAACAAATTATCCTTGCTTAGAATGGTTGTTTCCCTTGGGACAAGAGTTCTCAACCCTGGCTGTTCATAGAATCATATTTAACTTAAAATCAGGGAACATTTAAAAGATACCGATGGCCCCCACACCAGACTGATAAATCTGAACTTTGCGGGGCTGGGGAGAGGCAGGGCTCATGCCTTTTTGTTTCTCAGGTGACACTAAGGTACGGCCAGGTTTGAGAACCACTGCACTAGAATTTCACTTTGAGGAGACTCAGCAAAGCTTTTCTATGTCTTAGATAAACAAAAACACAACACCACTGCTCTTGATTTATTTTCCGAACTTGCTTTGGACCAACAAGGTCCAAAGATAAAATGTGAAAAAAATATGTTTAACTACATGGAACCCATGTTTTGGTTTTCATTCAGCTTTTGGTTTTCATTCAACAAAACATTTATTGGATGCCTACTATGGCCCTGGTCCTATGGCTGGGTATTTTGGGGAAAAAGATTAATGATGAGTGAAAGAAGAGTTTGGCCCCTTTAAAAAACCAAGGGATTATATGAAATGCCCAGAATAGGCAAATCTATAGAGCTAGAAAGTAGGTAGTGGTTGCCTAGGCCTGGGAAGGTTGGGGGGAAAATGGGGAGTGACTGCTAATGGGTGTGGGGCTTCTCTTTAGGGTAATGAAAATGTTCTAAAATTAGAGAGTGGTGATGATTGCACAACTCTGTGAAAATACCGAAAACCATTGACGGTACACTTCAAATGGGTGAATTATATCTCAAAAAAGCTGCTACTTAAAAAAATTAAAAAGCCACAGCTATACTTTGCTAGGAGGACTTAACACTGACGAAGTGAGTTAGGAATAGCAGAGAAGAAACTCTGCTGTCCACCCATTCCTTTCAAAATAGACAGAGCTTAAAATGGGGACAGTAACTGAGAGCAAAATAAAGTAGACCCTACTTGGAGGCATTTAGCTCTCACCTGTGTTCCAGGTAGCACCCTGAGCATTCCGGGGGGAAGATGGGTCAGGAGCCACGCAGATGTCCTGGGAGGTCCAGTGGGTGAGAAAAAGACCAGAACTTGCACAGAACTCGCTGAGTCCCAGGCATTGCTCTCCGTGCTTTACATATATGATTAATCACCACACAATAACCCCATTTTACCACAGAGAAACTGAGGTGCAGAGAAGGTAACTGTCCCAAGGTCATACAGTTATTTCTAAGTAGTGGCATTAAGACTGGGTAGGATTCTGATAGGAATGTGAAGGTAAAGGTATCCAAGGTGATGTTAGGGTGGAGGGCTTGGGTGTGCTGAGGGGATGGATAGTAAGCAGGAACAGTGGGTTCAGGCAGGGTAATAATAATGGAGGATGATGCTAAAAGGATGGACAGGGAGAGGTTATTGAGGCGCTCTCATGACCGTGCTAAGGCATCACAATGCCATGGAGTGGGCACCACTGAAGATCACTGAGCCAAAGTAAGGCCATGTCGAGTCTTCTCAGTGCACAGGTATGAGTGTGTCTGAAATGGTGTCTCTCTGGGTCTACTTAAAAGCAGCTCTGAGTGTAATGTCTGAGCACCACCTTGTCCCTTGCATCTCATTGGGTATGTGGTGGGCACACCACAGGACCTGCCAGCCCACCTGGCCCTCTGATAGCCACTGGGGAGCAGCCACCAAAAAAGAAGTCACAATGACCTGGGGGAACTGAAGGCCTCCATAGGACCTGCCTTAGAACTGTAGATTCTTTGCTGTGTTAGCAAAGTCCCAGCCCAAGGGCACTCCTCAAGCCCAGAATGTTCAGGACATTTGGCATCAAGCCTCCTGGATGAAGAGGCAAACTCTCTGAAGGGGAAGGAAAAGCCTGTTCTCTCTTGACCCCCTCACTCTCTGCAAAGTAGGAGCAAGTTGAGTTTCCCAGCCTTTGTCTCCCTTCCCACTGGGGCACATGGGGGCCGACAGTGATGTGGCCAACAGGGGCAGAGGAGGGAAAGACATCCAGACCCTCAGGCCCACAGTCTGATCTTCAATCCACATCCGCACTTCAGAGCCAGCAGCTTTTCATGCCCATGAACACATTCCTCTCTGCCTTCCTAGCCCAACTCTGCGTCTTGGGGCTTAGTTCCTTCGTGAAGGTTTTTCCGTGATCTCTCCCTGGTCTGACTTCTGTCATGCTTGGATTTTTATACCAGGCCTTGTAGCACCTCACTCATAGGTAGCTTTGCTAGTATGATAATCTCCACATCACCCCAGGTAATCAAGATAATCATAGTGCAGCTGTTCTTTCCTTATTTCTTCATCCTCAGACCTCACAATAGGTTAATTCTGCTATGCTCTGTCTAATTTTTTGCCCTTGCGTGATACTAGGCAAGCAGTGGCCGCACACATCCCGGTGAAATCAGCCTGTTCCCAGGTGCCTGAACCTCTCTCTTCTCACTTATTATCTCCTGTCTTGTCCTATTAATTAACTTTCCCACTTACCTGCCCTGCTTTCCCAACTATCCCTGATCATGCAAGAGACACTCGATGAAGCAGAGGTGAGTCATTGATTAATCAATCAGCACTTTACAGAGTGGGGATGAAGGGTGATAATTGTTCTGTTATCCAAAACCAGGGTGAGCCACAGGTGTCTCCAGAGCATGCTCATCTCAGACACACCATCCGTGCTTCTTTTCCTCCTGCCCCTGCCTTCCTCTCTACATCTCAAGCTTCAAAATTTTATCTCTCTATGATTCTCTTCTTGCCAAATTCCTCCCCTACACACACACACCCCAATTTTCTTAACTGTTCACAATGTAGATCACATTTATCTTCAGCTATACATGTTCTGCATACCACTCTTGGCTTTTCTTATTTTCTGTGTCTTATGTCTGAAAATACTATGATTCCCTTTTAACTTTGTGTGTGGTCTTTGATTGATTTTCGATGTGGGGAAAGGATCCGTGGCTTTGGTAGGAAAAGGTTGCCAAGTCTGTCTTAAGAATTCTTAGGAGTGTGTACAGGGCAGAACGTGGAAGAGCAGATGCTGGAACCTATTGGAGGGGACGGATGGAAACCAGAGTTAACCCAGCCAGGGACAGCCATGCCCTCCTTCCTAACACAGAATATATTGCACGTCCTAAAAGAGATTGCCTTAGCTTCTCCATGGCTGCAAGGTGAAGAGCTGACAAGGAGCAATTTGGAGGGAGGGCATCAGAAGGAAAGAAAGAGCTTCTGACATCATCCCTGCAGCCCTGACTTTCTAGAGCCTGTTTTCGAGAATCTGTTCCCTCTTCAACCCCAGTGCCTCTGCCTCCTGTTTTCTAGCACATCGTGGTCACTACCGGATCACAAACAAGGAAGCGTTGAGAGAGTCCTCTGTGGTCTGCTCATCACCGAGGCCCCGTGCCAGGTCCCCGTATGTGGTCCTTCTCCTCCCATCGTGAGCACAACAAATAGAACTCCCTTCCCGTCTCTCTCACACACCTAAAGTAGATGGCTGAGCATGGTTGAGATTCTTGTAGTGAGGGCACAAGATTTTGCAAGAAGAAAGAACACAGGGAATGAGCTTCTCAATGAACAAAAGGTGGTCTGACTCGTGGGCCATGGATCATAGAAACCTCCAGCGGAAGCCTGATGTGATCTTGAAAAGGCACCCACCCACGGATGTCTGAAGAAGCTGCAGAAATGTCCAGGCTTTACATGGAGGGTGACCCCACCAAAGGGCCCTTCTTCGACTCAGCACTACATTCACATTTTCGATTCACATTCCGTCAGCTCCTACCTGCTCTGCTGGAGGTGAGCCTCAGTGGTCCCACCCTCCCCTCTGGCCCACCACTCATGCCAAATGCTGGCTGCATCATCTTTGTCTGCCCCTGCCTTGATATACTGGTAATGTCCAATAAACACAGATACCAAGAGCCGGCTGAGATCAATTCAAGAAATACTTCATGAGTTCCAACTCTATCCAGCACAACGTACCATGGATCACTGTAATCATGAAGGGTACAGAGGAGAGAAAATCTTGGGACACCCACAGGTGGTTGATCCCAGGGGGGTTGGTCGCAGCTGTATGCTGTTTTTTGACTTTGTCTTTCGTTACATGTAGTCGCATCTGCATAGGGTCCTTTATAAAGTCTTAGAAAATCATGACCGCGTCCAGTTGTTTAGGGCTCCCTCAAAGTGAAGGACACTAGTATTTTAGATTGTTGCAAGAAACCCAGAGACTCTGGAGACAGGGAGAGCTCTTAAGTCTACTTTTCACATAATAGAGCTTCATACCATTATTCTATATATAATCTTTTTACCAAAACACTGTCGCCTGTTTCTGTCAACAAAAGACCTCTTTGTTTTGATAGCCAAGAAAAGCCTTAAGCTCAGTAGAGACAACAGAACAGGCTTTTTAAATGACAAAATGTAAGGGCCAAAATGCCTTATTTTTGGAATGTAAATTAGAAGCCTTTTTTTCTTTAATATGACTGTAACCTTCAGTTTTGATCAACTTTAGGGTTTTCCTCTTTTTTTCTTTTTTTTTTTAAGTGATATCCATGGAGTTCTTTGGAGTGCAGCTCAGGATAACCATAGCTTTTTTATCTGGCTACAGGGTAGGCACAAATGAGGTGGGAGGTGACAACTTTCCCACACTCTTGAGCCCTCTGAACTGTTGTCTTTTTTTTTTTTTTTTTAATATTTATTTATTTATTTGGCTGCGCCCGGTCTTAGTTGCAGCACTCAGGATCTTCGTTGCGGCGTGCAGGCTCTTTTAGTTGCAGCATGCAGGATCTAGTTCCCCGACCAGGGATCAAACCTGGGCCTCCTGCATTGGGAGCGCGGAGTCTTACCCACTGGACCACCAGGGAAGTCCCTGAACTGTTGTCTTTGACCTTCAGTTTCTCTGTATAATCTTACCCCTGAACATATGTGCTCAGATGTGCAAGTAGCTGAGAGCCTCGGTAACAGGACAGAAGTTCTCCGTCTGGGGATAGACAGTGTCCCTGACTCTTCCCATGAACTTGAGTACAATTCTAATGCCATCACCTGTTTACTTTTTTGTAGTTCCCAATATTTTGGAACCTTCTTGAAGACTTACCTTTCCACTGCTATCTTCCAGAGGTAGAGAGGAAGGCGACAGTTCCTTCAGAGCCTTCCCATCTCTGTCTCCACACTTCCAACTAGACAGGAAAAGTCTTAACCTGCCGCCCACCCAGAGGGATGCCTCTGTCACTGTTACACTGTGGGTATGAAGTCCGTGGTCTCTCCTAGTCCATGTTGGCATGTATGTTGGGCACTTCGTCCCTTCCTTTTGGTTTTTATTAATAACAAGGAAACCACCACATTATAAGAAATCTTAGGGGCTTCCCTGGTGGCACAGTGGTTAAGAATCCACCTGCCAATGCAGGGGACATTGGTTCGAACCCTGGTCCAGGAAGATCCCACATGCTGTGGAGCAACTAAACCCGTGCGCCACAACTGCTGAGCCCGTGTGGCACACCTACTGAAGCCCACGCACGTAGAGCCCGTGTTGTGCAAAAAGAGAAGCCACCGCAATGAGAAGCCCAGGCACCGCACCTAGAGAAAGCCCGTGTGCAGCAACGAAGACCCAATGCAGCCAAAAATAAATAAATTGTTTTTAAAAAAGAAATTTTAAAAGTGATCATCTCTATCCCTTTGGTGACTTAAGAGCTGAGATTGGGTCATATTTGTTGTTGCATCTTTAGTATTTAGCATGATACCCCTAAAGGGGTGTTGGGTGTCCCCAGGGATAGGAGATATAACCCTCTAGATGTAAACCTTTTTTTTTTCTATTGAAGGTACTGCCATGGTAGTTAGCTTAGAAAATATTTGTGAGAGGAAATAGTTCTGGGCTAGAATTGCAACCACTTGTAAAGACTCAGAAGGACCCTGCTTATCTCCCCAAACTCGTTGCCCACTCTCTTAGCTCCAGCCATAGGGAGCCACTTTGCACATGCCACTCCCTCTGTTCAGAACATATTCCTCTCTCTTATCTTACTCTGCCCTCACCTTTGCCTGGCTAAGTCTTATGATCTTTAGGTTGTGTCTAGATGTTACCTTCTAGGAGAAACCTTCTGTGACCTTCCTCTGTGTTCCTGAAGCACCTTGTATTCACACTATTGCAGAATCACATGCTGTAATAGAATTGCCCACATTCTGGCCTACCTCTCCTGATACTTGTAACTTTCTTGAGGACAAAAACAGTTTCATTCATCATTTTGTCTCCAGCTTCTGGCATGCTATTTGGCACGAAGTACACATTTAGTTAATATTCGTTGAGTGAATGAATGAATGGTGTCCAAACAAGGAAGATATTCGTAGGCATAGATTTCTTCCCCTTCAGAAATTAGAGTGTAGCCAGAGACTTTGTCCGTGTCTGCACTGGATGCCAGTCCAAGCTTCTCAGGGGATTCCCCTGGGTGAGCGCCCCTGCCTGAGGCCCTCCCGAGGCTGCCTCGTGACCTGACTGAGCTCATGGCGACTCCAGCTCCTGGAGACCTGGTGGTCTCTATCCACCCATAGCTACCTAGTCCATTTGCTCTGCTTGAAGTATGTTCACTAACTGGCTGTTAAGCCTGATTCTACCCTCAGATGAAACCTGAGAGTCTGTACTGCTTGTTCTAAACAGCTTTCCAGTCTTCTTAGTAGCCTGAGGCTCTGAAGTGGGTGCCATCACACCTGCAACCAGCTCAACTAAGCAAGGCCAGCTTACATTGGGTCCTGTTGCTGAGGGTGGGTCCAGTGTTGTCTCAACTACTGCGTTCCTGTTTTGGGGGGATGTGGGGGAGGGATGTCCCTAGCTCCTCTCCGTTGACCATTTACTTAACTCCCCTCAAAGAAGGGACTTTCAAGCATGAAAGCACTGCAGTTTTCTGGTAGAAGAAACACTGTGTATTCAATAATGACAAACAACTGTCCACTCACAATTAAAGGATGGTCTCAGTTTGCAGATCCTCCTAGTCAATACTCCTCCTTTATTCCCACCTTCTTCCTTTGCCCACGGGACTGAAGCTCACAGGATCCAGATCAAAAGGGAGTGGGGAAAAAAATGGGGGTGGAAGAGAGAGATGAGCCATCGAGATAAAGGGAGGACAAGGAGAGCGAGTCAGGAAGATGGGAGGTTAAGGCCAGGGTAAGGACAAATGGAATAGGGGTAATAAGAATAATAAGAAGAAAGAAAGTATAAAAAAGCAAAGTGGGAGACATGAACATGGGGAAGAATAAAAAATTTGAGTGGGGCTTCCCTGGTGGCGCAGTGGTCGAGGGTCTGCCTGCTGATGCAGGGGACTCGGGTTCGTGCCCCGGTCCGGGAGGATCCCACATGCCTCGGAGTGGCTGGGCCCGTGAGCCATGGCCGCTGAGACTGCGCGTCCAGAGCCTGTGCTCCGCAGCGGGAGGAACCACAACAGTGAGAGGCCCGCGTACCGCAAAAGAAAAAAAAAAATTTGAGTGAAGAAGCCATGAGGACCCAGAAATAGTTGGAGAAAACACCTCCAGGAACAACCTGGAGAGAAAGAAGAGAGCAGAGAAGTGAGAGGAAGGAAGAAACCTGAGGTGAGAGAGGACTCATGCTATAACTCTCATATTAACCAAAAGGATTAATAAGCTCCCACTTATTGAATGCCACCTATGTAATCAAGCGCTGTGATAAGGCTTTGCATTTGTAGCATAGTGGGTGCACTAGCCCAAAACTGAGTTCAGAGTCTGGCTGTTCATGGAGCTGTGGACCAGAAAACACATGGACATCTGCACATGAGTTCACATGCGGGAGGCTGGGCAAACTTAGATCTGAGCACAGAAGAGGCTCCACCACCTTGGGACCACCAGTGAATAACTAGGAGGAGTGGGGGAAAGGGTGATACCTTTTGAGGGTAGGAAGTTGTCTCAGGTCTTGCAGGCAAGCAGGCATGGCCTTGGAGCTCTAAAGATTCGGGCATGGATGCTATTATGACCACTTGGGTACTCAAGGGCTGTGTAGTTGGAGAACCCACAGCTATCTTTTCTCATTTAATCCTGGTTTATAACAACCATGTGATAACCTCCATTAAAGAAACACAAGTTGCTTTCCCACTGCCACTGGATGGTGGCACCAGGAGTCCAACAGGATCGTGATGCAAAGACCAGGCTCTTTCCTCTCCACTCTAAGGCGTCTGCTCTTCTCTCCCACCTTTGGTGGTCAGAGCAGAATGTTCCAGGAGGTCAGCCTCAGGCAGTCTTCAGGCAAAGAGGAGAGGAAGGAAATGCAGTATTGGTTGGTCCAGAAGCAATGACCCAGGCAGAAAGGGGCCTCTGGGAGCCATCAAGACAGATGGCAACACTGATCCTTTTCAGTTGGGCAGAGGAGGGGAAGTTAGAAGCTTGGACGAGGTGAGTAGGGATCCATTTGCCACCCAGGATCAAACAACCTGGCCATACAGGTTGGCCTTGGTCTCCTCCACCTGTTGTGGACACAGCAGCCTGGGGCCACAGGACTCCAGGAACTGTCTTTCCCTCACAGCTTCCCACGTGAACAGCTTAGCAAGAGCACTGCCCCTGAGTCTCTGAGCCAGGGCACCCCAGTCTACAGGATTTGTGGAAGTCTGTTTTTGTCTTGCAGGGGCTTTGTCCCCATGTGATTCATTAACTGACCCATTGCTCCTTAGAGCTGCAGGGAGCCTGGTAGTTCAGGCCATTAAATCCCTTCTGTTGGCCTAATTCACAGCCTGACATCACAAGCCTCCCAACATAATCCATTTGTCCTGATTTGATTTTTTTTCAAGAGGCTTCCTTGGCAGCCAGGTTTTCTCATTACTAATATGATTCATCTGTATGGTAATTCCCATTAGAATTAGTATATCAGACATGATTCATCTTTGGAAATATTAAGCCAGAAGCATCATTTCAGAAAGGCCTGTTACATTCACAGCCAGAGGGAATTTCTGCAAGAGATGCCCCTTCATTCAGCTAGCATTTGTTGAGTTGGCCCCGTGCTGGACTCTGAGCTAGGGGCTTTGGGGACTATAGAGACGATAGGGTTCACCCCTGCCCTCAGGAGCTCCCATTGCAGAAGGAAGATAGCATAGACATGCGTGTTTATGGGATGGATAACATGAGAAGTGCCGTCAGAGACGAAAGGTAACATGGTCTCGTAAAATCTCAGGTTCTCAAACATCAGCAGGAATCAAGATCACCTGGAGGGCTCATTACAACACAGATATCTGGGCCCGAGCCCCAGAGTTTCTGATTTAGTAGGTCTGAGGTGGGGCTCAAGAATATGCATTTCTAACAAGTTCCCAGGTGATGCTGCTACTGTTAGTCTGGGGACCACACTTGGAGCCCTTGGCTCTAAGGCTTCAGTTCCTTCTCCGCTGCCCCCTCTCTTCACTGCCTGCAGTGTGCTAAGCTGTGTGCTCCCTGCTGGGGACGAGATGTTGACCAAGACATGACAGGGAGGGGATACCTGTGTGTGTCTCTCTGATTCGTTTTGTTGTGCAATGGAAGCTAACACAACATTGTAAAGCAACCATACCCCAATAAAAATAAATAAAAATAAATAAATAAATTGTACGGGGTGGGGGGAGACATGCCCCTACCCCCCGGGGAACTGACAGCCTGGAAGGGGAGTAAGCAGTGACTTGCACACTCCACAGAAAGTGCCACTGTAGAGTTTTGCATGGGGGCAGTTGGAGCACAGAAAAGATAATGCTTAGTTCTTGCTAGAGCTGGGAGAAGACTGCATGAAGGAGGCCAAATCTGAACGCAAGGGTAAACGTGGCTTGGAGGAAGTTACGTGGAAGCGTGTTTCCAGCCGCTAACTTCCCAGATTATCAAATGTGAGGGACATCCCCTCACATTCCTTCTTAAATGTTTTCTGCAGTAATAAAGTTTCGACTTATGTCCTGCAGAATCCAGTGGCATAGCCTGGGTTCATTGGCCTGGCATTAGCAAAGCTTTTATTTTTGGCTCTCTGTAGCTCTCTTTGGTCAGCATCTCGTGCATGGTCTGAATATTCTCAGTAGAATGGAATTCTCCACATAGGCACTTGAATAGAATGTAGAGTCAAGAGCACAGGAAGCAACAGCCTGCTACCAAAATCTTCCTCCCTATTCCTACCACTCGGGTCTCCAAGCTGCCACAGCTACCACCCGCCACCCCATGGCAGCCTCACTGTTTTTGTGGACGCTTTAGGAAATTTGGCAGTTCTTACGCCATTGCATTTTGTTTAGACACACACATCCATCAGAAATCAAACTTCCAGCATCTTCAACCATCTAGAACACTGCTTCTGGATTCCAGAAGTTAGAAAAGGGGCCCATGAGACCAGTTAAAGGGGTTTGCAAACCACAGCTCTCACACTTGATTCCATGTGGGAAGCTCCTGTGTTGCTACCCATCCTATTAACTCTCAGTTAACACAGTTCAGATAAATATGATTATTTTTCTTTCCAGCTCAGACTACTTTAAGAATCACATTATGGGGAGGATAAGAGTGCTATTAGAAGTAGATATACAGTCACTAGTGAGAAAGGACAGCTGATATTAAAGGGGAACACTGATAAGTAAGAAGGAAACTGGGGGCTTCCCTGGTGGCGCAGTGGTTGCGCGTCCGCCTGCCGATGCAGGGGAACCGGGTTCGCGCCCCGGTCTGGGAGTATCCCACATGCCGCGGAGCGGCTGGGCCCGTGAGCCATGGCCGCTGAGCCTGCGCATCCGGAGCCCGTGCTCCGCAACGGGAGAGGCCACAACAGAGGGAAGCCTGCATACCACAAAAAAAAAAAAAAAAGAAGGAAACTGGAGACC